>NC_068435.1:37462960-37735460 GCF_023373465.1 Oncorhynchus keta | reverse complement strand
CTCCCTCACCCATTCCTTCCAATCTCTCTCTCTCCTCTCACCCATTCCTTCCAATCTCTCTCTCCTCTATCCCTCACCCATTCCTTCCAATCTCTCTCTCTCCTCTCTCCCTCACCCATTCCTTCCAATCTCTCTCTCCTCTCTCCCTCACCCATTCCTTCCAACCTCTCTCTCCTCTCTCCCTCGCCCATTCCTTCCAACCTCTCTCTCCTCTCTCCCTCGCCCATTCCTTCCAACCTCTCTCTCCTCTCTCCCTCGCCCATTCCTTCCAACCTCTCTCTCCTCTCTCCCTCGCCCATTCCTTCCAACCTCTCTCTCCTCTCTCCCTCGCCCATTCCTTCCAACCTCTCTCTCCTCTCTCCCTCGCCCATTCCTTCCAACCTCTCTCTCCTCTCTCCCTCGCCCATTCCTTCCAACCTCTCTCTCCTCTCTCCCTCACCCTCACCCATTCCTTCCAATCTCTCTCTCCTCTCTCCCTCGCCCTTTGATTTTCTTTCCACATTAACACCCAAACTGAACATTGCTAATACATTTTTGACGTACAGTATATGTGAATATGTTATCATTACTTAGCTTCATCCATCCCGTGTTAACAGAATAAAAGAGACAATACACTTCCTGTAATGATCTTCTAACTCCAAACCACAACAGAGTGGAATAACACTTCAAATATTCATACCCTGTCTGGGAGGGTAATCTAGAACATTCTAGTATTCTTCAATCTGCAACCTAGTGTCCTTCAATCTTGAACGTTCTAGGACATTCTATTAGGTTTTTCAATCTTGGGTCTGGAGTGATACACGATGGCCAGGCTTTTGTTCTTGTCCAGTACTAACACACCTAATTCAACTAATCTAATCCTCCTTTCCCCCACTCCCCCCACCCCTAACCCCTCAGATTTAACCAAATCCTAAATCCTGTGGATTCGTGCTGAGGTGGGTCCTAGGGTACACTCTGTTCGAGTGTGAAATGAATGGAAGTTGAGTCATTAATTAAATGTAATTACTGATGGATTAAAAAGGATTAAGACGACAAATAATGTGTTTAGGGAGAGGGCCAGGGATCTTGGGAGTTTGGATAAATGGAAAAATAACAAATGACACCCCAATGTAATGTGTGCACCTGTGTGAATGTTTGTACTCACCACTACAATGTAGCGTGGTCGGTACTGTATAGTGCCGAAGAAGCCGAGGATGACAATGATGATGTGGAAGAAGTTGGCCAGAATGGGCGCCCATTGGTATCCCAGGAAGTCAAAAACCTGCCTCTCCAACGCCACCATCTGCAGGGGGGGAGGGGGGAGGGTTAGGAAGACTGCATTTGGGGGATGAAGGTCAAGAACATCCTTTTTGGTCGCATTTGAACGTGCAAGGAAACTCAAAGGTACAGTATAGGCTAAGTGTATTACACAACCAACCACAATGTACAACAAGAGTATAAACCAAGGTGACACATCCATCCACATCTTAATGAAAGCATAAAGCAGTGTCATGGTCCATTCTGCATTTGATTAGTCTCCTTAACACACACAGACGCTTACATCTTCTTAACGAGGATTTTCTCATTAGCACACACAGATACTGACATCTTAACGAGGATTCTCTCATTACCACACACAGACACTGACATCTTAACGAGGATTCTCTCATTACCACACACAGACACTGACATCTTAACGAGGATTCTCTCATTACCACACACAGACACTGACATCTTAACGAGGATTCTCTCATTACCACACACAGACACTGACAACTTAAAGAGGATTCTCTCATTACCACACAAAGACACTGACATCTTAACGAGGATTCTCTCATTACCACACACAGACACTGACATCTTAACGAGGATTCTCTCATTACCACACACAGACACTGACATCTTAACGATGATTCTCTCATTAACACACAGACACTGACATCTTAACGAGGATTCTCTCATTACCACACACAGACACTGACATCTTAACGAGGATTCTCTCATTACCAGACACTGACATCTTAACGAGGATTCTCTCATTACCACGCACAGACACTGACATCTTCTTAACGAGGATTCTCTCATTACCACACACAGACACTGACATCTTCTTAACGAGGATTCTCTCATTACCACACACAGACACTGACATCTTCTTAACGAGGATTCTCTCATTACCACACACAGACACTGACATCTTAACGAGGATTCTCTCATTACCACACACAGACACTGACATCTTCTTAACGAGGATTCTCTCATTACCACACACAGACACTGACATCTTCTTAACGAGGATTCTCTCATTACCACACACAGACACTGACATCTTAACGAGGATTCTCTCATTACCACACACAGACACTTACATCTTCTTAATGAGGATTCTCTCATTACCACACACAGACATCTTCTTAACTAGGATTCTCTCATTACCATTACATTTACATTTAAGTCATTTAGCAGACGCTCTTATCCAGAGCGACTTACAAATTGGATTACCACACACAGACATCTTCTTAACGAGGATTCTCTCATTACCACACAGACACTTACATCTTAACGAGGATTCTCGCATTACCACACACAGACACTGACATCTTTTTAATGAGGATTCTCTCATTAACACAGACACTGACATCTTCTTAACGAGGCTTCTCTCATTACCACACACAGACACTTACATCTTAACGAGGATTCTCTCATTACCACACACAGACATCTTCTTAACAAGGATTCTCTCATTACCACACACTTACATCTTCTTAACGAGGATTCTCTCATTACCACACACAGACACGGACATCTTCTTAAAGAGGATTCTCTCATTAGCACAGACACTTACATCTTAACGAGGATTCTCTTATTACCACACACAGACACTGATATCTTCTTAATGAGGATTCTCTCATTACCACACACAGACACTGACATCTTAACGAGGATTCTCTCATTACCACACAGACACTGACATCTTCTTAACGAGGATTCTCTCATTACCACACACAGACACTGACATCTTAATGAGAATTCTCTCATTAACACAGCCACTGACATCTTCTTAACGAGGATTCTCTCATTACCACACACAGACACTGACATCTTAACGAGGATTCTCTCATTACCACACAGACACTGACATCTTAACGAGGATTCTCTCATTACCACACACAGACACTGACATCTTAACGATGATTCTCTCATTACCACACACAGACACTGACATCTTCTTAACGAGGATTCTCTCATTACCACACACAGACACTGACATCTTCTTAACGAGGATTCTCTCATTACCACACACAGACACTGACATCTTAACGAGGATTCTCTCATTACCACACACAGACACTTACATCTTCTTAATGAGGATTCTCTCATTACCACACACAGACATCTTCTTAACTAGGATTCTCTCATTACCATTACATTTACATTTAAGTCATTTAGCAGACGCTCTTATCCAGAGCGACTTACAAATTGGATTACCACACACAGACATCTTCTTAACGAGGATTCTCTCATTACCACACAGACACTTACATCTTAAGGAGGATTCTCGCATTACCACACACAGACACTGACATCTTTTTAATGAGGATTCTCTCATTAACACAGACACTGACATCTTAACGAGGCTTCTCTCATTACCACACAGACACTGACATCTTCTTAACGAGGATTCTCTCATTACCACACAGACACTGACATCTTCTTAACGAGGATTCTCTCATTACCACACACAGACACTTACATCCTAACGAGGATTCTCTCATTACCACACACAGACATCTTCTTAACAAGGATTCTCTCATTACCATACACAGACATCTTTTTAATGAGGATTCTCTCATTAACAACCACAGACACTTACATCTTCTTAACGAGGATTCTCTCATTACCACACACAGACACTGACATCTTAATGAGAATTCTCTCATTAACACAGACACTGACATCTTAACGAGGATTCTCTCATTACCACACACAGACACGGACATCTTCTTAAAGAGGATTCTCTCATTAGCACAGACACTTACATCTTAACGAGGATTCTCTTATTACCACACACAGACACTGATATCTTCTTAATGAGGATTCTCTCATTACCACACACAGACACTGACATCTTAACGAGGATTCTCTCATTACCACACAGACACTGACATCTTCTTAACGAGGATTCTCTCATTACCACACACAGACACTGACATCTTAATGAGAATTCTCTCATTAACACAGCCACTGACATCTTCTTAACGAGGATTCTCTCATTACCACACACAGACACTGACATCTTAACGAGGATTCTCTCATTACCACACAGACACTGACATCTTAACGAGGATTCTCTCATTACCACACACAGACACTGACATCTTAACGATGATTCTCTCATTACCACACACAGACACTGACATCTTAACGATGATTCTCTCATTACCACACACAGACACTGACATCTTAACGAGGATTCTCTCATTACCACACACAGACACTGACATCTTAACGAGGATTCTCTCATTACCACACACAGACACTGACATCTTCTTAACGAGGATTCTCTCATTACCACACACAGACACTGACATCTTCTTAACGAGGATTCTCTCATTACCACACACAGACACTGACATCTTAACGAGGATTCTCTCATTACCACACACAGACACTGACATCTTCTTAACGAGGATTCTCTCATTACCACACACAGACACTGACATCTTAACGAGGATTCTCTCATTACCACACACAGACACTTACATCTTCTTAATGAGGATTCTCTCATTACCACACACAGACATCTTCTTAACTAGGATTCTCTCATTACCATTACATTTACATTTAAGTCATTTAGCAGACGCTCTTATCCAGAGCGACTTACAAATTGGATTACCACACACAGACATCTTCTTAACGAGGATTCTCTCATTACCACACAGACACTTACATCTTAACGAGGATTCTCGCATTACCACACACAGACACTGACATCTTTTTAATGAGGATTCTCTCATTAACACAGACACTGACATCTTCTTAACGAGGCTTCTCTCATTACCACACACAGACACTTACATCTTAACGAGGATTCTCTCATTACCACACACAGACATCTTCTTAACAAGGATTCTCTCATTACCACACACTTACATCTTCTTAACGAGGATTCTCTCATTACCACACACAGACACCTTCTTAAAGAGGATTCTCTCATTAGCACAGACACTTACATCTTAACGAGGATTCTCTTATTACCACACACAGACACTGATATCTTCTTAATGAGGATTCTCTCATTACCACACACAGACACTGACATCTTAACGAGGATTCTCTCATTACCACACAGACACTGACATCTTCTTAACGAGGATTCTCTCATTACCACACACAGACACTGACATCTTAATGAGAATTCTCTCATTAACACAGCCACTGACATCTTCTTAACGAGGATTCTCTCATTACCACACACAGACACTGACATCTTAACGATGATTCTCTCATTACCACACACAGACACTGACATCTTCTTAACGAGGATTCTCTCATTACCACACACAGACACTGACATCTTCTTAACGAGGATTCTCTCATTACCACACACAGACACTGACATCTTAACGAGGATTCTCTCATTACCACACACAGACACTTACATCTTCTTAATGAGGATTCTCTCATTACCACACACAGACATCTTCTTAACTAGGATTCTCTCATTACCATTACATTTACATTTAAGTCATTTAGCAGACGCTCTTATCCAGAGCGACTTACAAATTGGATTACCACACACAGACATCTTCTTAACGAGGATTCTCTCATTACCACACAGACACTTACATCTTAACGAGGATTCTCGCATTACCACACACAGACACTGACATCTTTTTAATGAGGATTCTCTCATTAACACAGACACTGACATCTTAACGAGGCAGCTCTCATTACCACACAGACACTGACATCTTCTTAACGAGGATTCTCTCATTACCACACAGACACTTACATCTTAACGAGGATTCTCTCATTACCACACACAGACATCTTCTTAACAAGGATTCTCTCATTACCATACACAGACATCTTTTTAATGAGGATTCTCTCATTAACACACACAGACACTTACATCTTCTTAACGAGGATTCTCTCATTACCACACACAGACACTGACATCTTAATGAGAATTCTCTCATTAACACAGACACTGACATCTTAACGAGGATTCTCTCATTACCACACACAGACACGGACATCTTCTTAAAGAGGATTCTCTCATTAGCACAGACACTTACATCTTAACGAGGATTCTCTTATTACCACACACAGACACTGATATCTTCTTAATGAGGATTCTCTCATTACCACACACAGACACTGACATCTTAACGAGGATTCTCTCATTACCACACAGACACTGACATCTTCTTAACGAGGATTCTCTCATTACCACACACAGACACTGACATCTTAATGAGAATTCTCTCATTAACACAGCCACTGACATCTTCTTAACGAGGATTCTCTCATTACCACACACAGACACTGACATCTTAACGAGGATTCTCTCATTACCACACAGACACTGACATCTTAACGAGGATTCTCTCATTACCACACACAGACACTGACATCTTAACGATGATTCTCTCATTACCACACACAGACACTGACATCTTAACGATGATTCTCTCATTACCACACACAGACACTGACATCTTAACGAGGATTCTCTCATTACCACACACAGACACTGACATCTTAACGAGGATTCTCTCATTACCACACACAGACACTGACATCTTCTTAACGAGGATTCTCTCATTACCACACACAGACACTGACATCTTCTTAACGAGGATTCTCTCATTACCACACACAGACACTGACATCTTAACGAGGATTCTCTCATTACCACACACAGACACTTACATCTTCTTAATGAGGATTCTCTCATTACCACACACAGACACTTACATCTTCTTAATGAGGATTCTCTCATTACCACACACAGACATCTTCTTAACTAGGATTCTCTCATTACCATTACATTTACATTTAAGTCATTTAGCAGACGCTCTTATCCAGAGCGACTTACAAATTGGATTACCACACACAGACATCTTTTTAATGAGGATTCTCTCATTAACACAGACACTGACATCTTCTTAACGAGGCTTCTCTCATTACCACACAGACACTGACATCTTAACGAGGATTCTCTCATTACCACACAGACACTGACATCTTCTTAACGAGGATTCTCTCATTACCACACACAGACACTTACATCTTAACGAGGATTCTCTCATTACCACACACAGACATCTTCTTAACGAGGATTCTCTCATTACCATACACAGACATCTTTTTAATGAGGATTCTCTCATTAACACGCACAGACACTTACATCTTCTTAACGAGGATTCTCACATTACCACACACAGACATCTTAACGAGGATTCTCTCATTACCACACACAGACACTGACATCTTCTTAACGAGGATTCTCTCATTACCACACACAGACACTGACATCTTCTTAACGAGGATTCTCTCATTACCACACACAGACACTGACATCTTAACGAGGATTCTCTCATTACCACACACAGACACTTACATCTTCTTAATGAGGATTCTCTCATTACCACACACAGACATCTTCTTAACTAGGATTCTCTCATTACCATTACATTTACATTTAAGTCATTTAGCAGGCGCTCTTATCCAGAGCGACTTACAAATTGGATTACCACACACAGACATCTTCTTAACGAGGATTCTCTCATTACCACACAGACACTTACATCTTAACGAGGATTCTCGCATTACCACACACAGACACTGACATCTTTTTAATGAGGATTCTCTCATTAACACAGACACTGACATCTTCTTAACGAGGCTTCTCTCATTACCACACAGACACTGACATCTTCTTAACGAGGATTCTCTCATTACCACACAGACACTGACATCTTCTTAACGAGGATTCTCTCATTACCACACACAGACACTGACATCTTCTTAACGAGGATTCTCTCATTACCACACACAGACATCTTCTTAACAAGGATTCTCTCATTACCATACACAGACATCTTTTTAATGAGGATTCTCTCATTAACACACACAGACACTTACATCTTCTTAACAAGTATTCTCTCATTACCACACACAGACACTGACATCTTAATGAGAATTCTCTCATTAACACAGACACTGACATCTTAACGAGGATTCTCTCATTACCACACACAGACACGGACATCTTCTTAAAGAGGATTCTCTCATTAGCACAGACACTTACATCTTAACGAGGATTCTCTTATTACCACACACAGACACTGATATCTTCTTAATGAGGATTCTCTCATTACCACACACAGACACTGACATCTTAACGAGGATTCTCTCATTACCACACAGACACTGACATCTTCTTAACGAGGATTCTCTCATTACCACACACAGACACTGACATCTTAATGAGAATTCTCTCATTAACACAGCCACTGACATCTTCTTAACGAGGATTCTCTCATTACCACACACAGACACTGACATCTTAACGAGGATTCTATCATTACCACACAGACACTGACATCTTAACGAGGATTCTCTCATTACCACACACAGACACTGACATCTTAACGATGATTCTCTCATTACCACACACAGACACTGACATCTTAACGATGATTCTCTCATTACCACACACAGACACTGACATCTTAACGAGGATTCTCTCATTACCACACACAGACACTGACATCTTAACGAGGATTCTCTCATTACCACACACAGACACTGACATCTTCTTAACGAGGATTCTCTCATTACCACACACAGACACTGACATCTTCTTAACGAGGATTCTCTCATTACCACACACAGACACTGACATCTTAACGAGGATTCTCTCATTACCACACACAGACACTTACATCTTCTTAATGAGGATTCTCTCATTACCACACACAGACATCTTCTTAACTAGGATTCTCTCATTAACACAGACACTGACATCTTCTTAACGAGGCTTCTCTCATTACCACACAGACACTGACATCTTAACGAGGATTCTCTCATTACCACACAGACACTGACATCTTCTTAACGAGGATTCTCTCATTACCACACACAGACACTTACATCTTAACGAGGATTCTCTCATTACCACACACAGACATCTTCTTAACGAGGATTCTCTCATTACCATACACAGACATCTTTTTAATGAGGATTCTCTCATTAACACACACAGACATCTTCTTAACGAGGATTCTCTCATTACCACACACAGACACTGACATCTTAATGAGAATTCTCTCATTACCACACACAGACACGGACATCTTCTTAAAGAGGATTCTCTCATTAGCACAGACACTTACATCTTTTTAATGAGGATTCTCTCATTAACACACACAGACACTTACATCTTCTTAATGAGGATTCTCTCATTACCACACACAGACATCTTCTTAACTAGGATTCTCTCATTACCATTACATTTACATTTAAGTCATTTAGCAGACGCTCTTATCCAGAGCGACTTACAAATTGGATTACCACACACAGACATCTTTTTAATGAGGATTCTCTCATTAACACAGACACTGACATCTTCTTAACGAGGCTTCTCTCATTACCACACAGACACTGACATCTTAACGAGGATTCTCTCATTACCACACAGACACTGACATCTTCTTAACGAGGATTCTCTCATTACCACACACAGACACTTACATCTTAACGAGGATTCTCTCATTACCACACACAGACATCTTCTTAACGAGGATTCTCTCATTACCATACACAGACATCTTTTTAATGAGGATTCTCTCATTAACACACACAGACACTTACATCTTCTTAACGAGGATTCTCTCATTACCACACACAGACACTGACATCTTAATGAGAATTCTCTCATTACCACACACAGACACGGACATCTTCTTAAAGAGGATTCTCTCATTAGCACAGACACTTACATCTTAACGAGGATTCTCTTATTACCACACACAGACACGGACATCTTCTTAAAGAGGATTCTCTCATTAGCACAGACACTTACATCTTAACGAGGATTCTCTTATTACCACACACAGACACTGATATCTTCTTAATGAGGATTCTCTCATTACCACACACAGACACTGACATCTTAACGAGGATTCTCTCATTACCACACAGACACTGACATCTTCTTAACGAGGATTCTCTCATTACCACACACAGACACTGACATCTTAATGAGAATTCTCTCATTAACACAGCCACTGACATCTTAACGAGGATTCTCTCATTACCACACACAGACACTGACATCTTAACGAGGATTCTCTCATTACCACACAGACATCTTAACGAGGATTCTCTCATTACCACACACAGACACTGACATCTTAACGATGATTCTCTCATTACCACACACAGACACTGACATCTTAACGAGGATTCTCTCATTACCACACACAGACACTGACATCTTAACGAGGATTCTCTCATTACCACACACAGACACTGACATCTTCTTAACGAGGATTCTCTCATTAACACACAGACACTGACATCTTAATGAGGATTCTCTCATTACCACACACAGACACTGACATCTTCTTAACGAGGATTCTCTCATTACCACACACAGACACTGACATCTTCTTAACGAGGATTCTCTCATTACCACACACAGACACTGACATCTTCTTAACGAGGATTCTCTCATTAACACACAGACACTGACATCTTAACGAGGATTCTCTCATTACCACACACAGACACTGACATCTTCTTAACGAGGATTCTCTCATTACCACACACAGACACTGACATCTTAACGAGGATTCTCTCATTACCACACACAGACACTGACATCTTAACGAGGATTCTCTCATTACCACACAAAGACACTGACATCTTAACGAGGATTCTCTCATTACCACACACAGACACTGACATCTTAACGAGGATTCTCTCATTACCACACAAAGACACTGACATCTTAACGAGGATTCTCTCATTACCACACACAGACACTGACATCTTAACGAGGATTCTCTCATTACCACACACAGACACTGACATCTTAACGATGTTTCTCTCATTACCACACACAGACACTGACATCTTAACGATGATTCTCTCATTACCACACAGACACTGACATCTTAACGAGGATTCTCTCATTACCACACAAAGACACTGACATCTTAACGAGGATTCTCTCATTACCACACACAGACACTGACATGTTCTTAACGAGGATTCTCTCATTACCACACACAGACACTGACATGTTCTTAACGAGGATTCTCTCATTACCACACACAGACACTGACATGTTCTTAACGAGGATTCTCTCATTACCACACACAGACACTGACATCTTAACGAGGATTCTCTCATTACCACACACAGACACTGACATCTTAACGAGGATTCTCTCATTACCACACACAGACACTGACATCTTCTTAACGAGGATTCTCTCATTACCACACACACATCTTCTTAACGAGGATTCTCTCATTACCACGCACAGACACTGACATCTTCTTAACGAGGATTCTCTCATTACCACACACAGACACTGACATCTTAACGAGGATTCTCTCATTACCACACACAGACACTGACATCTTAACGAGGATTCTCTCATTACCACACACAGACACTGACATCTTAACGAGGATTATCTCATTACCACACACAGACACTGACATCTTAACGAGGATTCTCTCATTACCACACACAGACACTGACATCTTAACGAGGATTCTCTCATTACCAGACACTGACATCTTAACGAGGATTCTCTCATTACCACACACAGACACTGACATCTTAACGAGGATTCTCTCATTATCGCACACAGACACTGACATCTTAACGAGGATTCTCTCATTACCACACACAGACATCTTCTTAACTAGGATTCTCTCATTACCACACAGACACTGACATCTTCTTAACGAGGATTCTCTCATTACCACACACAGACACTGACATCTTCTTAACGAGGATTCTCTCATTACCACACACAGACACTGACATCTTAACGAGGATTCTCTCATTACCAGACACTGACATCTTAACGAGGATTCTCTCATTACCACACACAGACACTGACATCTTAACGAGGATTCTCTCATTATCGCACACAGACACTGACATCTTAACGAGGATTCTCTCATTACCATACACAGACACATCTTAACGAGGATTCTCTCATTACCATACACAGACATCTTTTTAATGAGGATTCTCTCATTACCACACAGACATCTTAACGAGGATTCTCTCATTACCACACACAGACACTTACATCTTCTTAACGAGGATTCTCTCATTACCACACACAGACACTGACATCTTAATGAGAATTCTCTCATTACCACACACAGACACGGACATCTTCTTAAAGAGGATTCTCTCATTAGCACAGACACTTACATCTTAACGAGGATTCTCTTATTACCACACACAGACACGGACATCTTCTTAAAGAGGATTCTCTCATTAGCACAGACACTTACATCTTAACGAGGATTCTCTTATTACCACACACAGACACTGATATCTTCTTAATGAGGATTCTCTCATTACCACACACAGACACTGACATCTTAACGAGGATTCTCTCATTACCACACAGACACTGACATCTTCTTAACGAGGATTCTCTCATTACCACACACAGACACTGACATCTTAATGAGAATTCTCTCATTAACACAGCCACTGACATCTTAACGAGGATTCTCTCATTACCACACACAGACACTGACATCTTAACGAGGATTCTCTCATTACCACACAGACACTGACATCTTAACGAGGATTCTCTCATTACCACACACAGACACTGACATCTTAACGATGATTCTCTCATTACCACACACAGACACTGACATCTTAACGAGGATTCTCTCATTACCACACACAGACACTGACATCTTAACGAGGATTCTCTCATTACCACACACAGACACTGACATCTTCTTAACGAGGATTCTCTCATTAACACACAGACACTGACATCTTAATGAGGATTCTCTCATTACCACACACAGACACTGACATCTTCTTAACGAGGATTCTCTCATTACCACACACAGACACTGACATCTTCTTAACGAGGATTCTCTCATTACCACACACAGACACTGACATCTTCTTAACGAGGATTCTCTCATTAACACACAGACACTGACATCTTAACGAGGATTCTCTCATTACCACACACAGACACTGACATCTTCTTAACGAGGATTCTCTCATTACCACACACAGACACTGACATCTTAACGAGGATTCTCTCATTACCACACACAGACACTGACATCTTAACGAGGATTCTCTCATTACCACACAAAGACACTGACATCTTAACGAGGATTCTCTCATTACCACACACAGACACTGACATCTTAACGAGGATTCTCTCATTACCACACAAAGACACTGACATCTTAACGAGGATTCTCTCATTACCACACACAGACACTGACATCTTAACGAGGATTCTCTCATTACCACACACAGACACTGACATCTTAACGATGTTTCTCTCATTACCACACACAGACACTGACATCTTAACGATGATTCTCTCATTACCACACAGACACTGACATCTTAACGAGGATTCTCTCATTACCACACAAAGACACTGACATCTTAACGAGGATTCTCTCATTACCACACACAGACACTGACATGTTCTTAACGAGGATTCTCTCATTACCACACACAGACACTGACATGTTCTTAACGAGGATTCTCTCATTACCACACACAGACACTGACATGTTCTTAACGAGGATTCTCTCATTACCACACACAGACACTGACATCTTAACGAGGATTCTCTCATTACCACACACAGACACTGACATCTTAACGAGGATTCTCTCATTACCACACACAGACACTGACATCTTCTTAACGAGGATTCTCTCATTACCACACACACATCTTCTTAACGAGGATTCTCTCATTACCACGCACAGACACTGACATCTTCTTAACGAGGATTCTCTCATTACCACACACAGACACTGACATCTTAACGAGGATTCTCTCATTACCACACACAGACACTGACATCTTAACGAGGATTCTCTCATTACCACACACAGACACTGACATCTTAACGAGGATTATCTCATTACCACACACAGACACTGACATCTTAACGAGGATTCTCTCATTACCACACACAGACACTGACATCTTAACGAGGATTCTCTCATTACCAGACACTGACATCTTAACGAGGATTCTCTCATTACCACACACAGACACTGACATCTTAACGAGGATTCTCTCATTATCGCACACAGACACTGACATCTTAACGAGGATTCTCTCATTACCACACACAGACATCTTCTTAACTAGGATTCTCTCATTACCACACAGACACTGACATCTTCTTAACGAGGATTCTCTCATTACCACACACAGACACTGACATCTTCTTAACGAGGATTCTCTCATTACCACACACAGACACTGACATCTTAACGAGGATTCTCTCATTACCAGACACTGACATCTTAACGAGGATTCTCTCATTACCACACACAGACACTGACATCTTAACGAGGATTCTCTCATTATCGCACACAGACACTGACATCTTAACGAGGATTCTCTCATTACCATACACAGACACATCTTAACGAGGATTCTCTCATTACCATACACAGACATCTTTTTAATGAGGATTCTCTCATTACCACACAGACATCTTAACGAGGATTCTCTCATTACCACACACAGACACTTACATCTTCTTAACGAGGATTCTCTCATTACCACACACAGACACTGACATCTTTTTAATGAGGATTCTCTCATTACCACACACAGACACTGACATCTTAACGAGGATTCTCTCATTACCACACAGACACTGACATCTTAACGAGGATTATTTCATTACCACACACAGACACTGACATCTTTTTCATGAGGATTCTCTCATTACCACACACAGACACTGACATCTTTTTCATGAGGATTCTCTCTTTACCACACACAGACACTGACATCTTAACGAGGATTGTCTCATTACCACAGAGACACTGACATCTTAACGAGGATTCTCTGATTACCACACACAGACACTTACATCTTCTTAACGAGGATTCTCTCATTACCACACACAGACACTGACATCTTTTTAATGAGGATTCTCTCATTACCACACACAGACACTGACATCTTAACGAGGATTCTCTCATTACCACACAGACACTGACATCTTAACGAGGATTATTTCATTACCACACAGACATCTTAATGAGGTGGAAATGTTTCGATGGGCCTCGTGAAGCAGGTGTGGGTTTGACAACAGGGATAGAGACAGAGAGAAGGATAGCTTTTTACATGGATGAATAACACTAACAGGGAGATAAACACTAAAAAAGGAGGGGAATAACAGACTGGGCTCAACATTATGTTAGAACCACAGACCAACACACAGGACCATAGAGGGAAAGGGGGGGTTCTCACAGACTACACTCTCTGCATCATGATGCATCAACACTCACCACCTTCCACCCTCATCCCTGGAGCTGGGTCTGCTTCTATCTGATCTGTCCCTCTCAGCATGGCACTGTAAGCTTCAGCCAGAGATACATCCAGCCTCACACACAAACACACACACAGCATGACACTGTAAGCTTCAGCCAGAGATACATCCAGCCTCACACACACACACACACACACACACAGAGCTGCGTCTAGGCATTAGCGACATAAGCAAGCACTTACAGGACAGAATTAAAAATACATTTTGGACTGACAAATGCAGATATTTTCAAATACATGGAACTTAAAGGTTTCATAGAATGAAATTTAGATTTTAAATCTTTTGGACATCAGAGCGAATTTGAGGGAATCTGATTTGAGTCAGAAAAGGATGTTCATATTGTCACGTTCTGACCTTAGTTATTTTGTTATGTCTTTGTTTTAGTATGGTCAAGGCGTGAGTTGGGTGGGTTGTCTATGTTCTTTTTCTATAATTTGGGATTTTCTGTGTTCGGCCTGGTATGGTGGTTCTCAATCAGAGGCAGCTGTCAATCGTTGTCCCTGATTGAGAATCATATTTAGGTAGCCTGGTTTCACTATTAGTTGTGGGTGTTTATTTTCTGTTTAGTGTGTGTTGCACCTGACGGAGGTGTTTCGTTTGTTCTCTTTTGTTACTTCGTACTTAGTGTTCAGTTCAGTTTAATAAAAGGATGAACACTTACCACGCTGCGCATTGGTCTGACATTTCTTACTCCTCATCAGAGGAGGACGAAGACAACCGTTACACATATGATAGGTAAAATATACAAAACCTTGCAGAGAGCCAATCCAACTGACAATCTCTTAGAGAAAAATATAAACTTAAAGACTTAAAAAGAACTGATATTGGCACAAGATGAAGGGCATGTTGGAACATAACTAACAAAATTATAGTTAAGGAAAATGTAATCCAGTAAAAACTCATGTTTATAATTTATTATACAAGAGAACATTTTTACAAATTCATGTCATGTCATAAATCCTCTTAGGGAAGCTGCGAAAATTTGCAGCTTTTTGTTAAAAATCGCGCAACATTTCAGCGCCCTGCTATTCATGCCAGGAATATAGTATATGCATATGATTAGTATGTGTGGATAGAAAACACTCAGACGTTTCTAAAACTGGTTAAATCACGGCTGTGACTATAACAGAACGTGCGTTTCATCGAAAAGTGCAGGAAAATCTGATCACTGAAAATGGAAAAAAATATCCATGCGCAACTTCCAAGGTTTGTTAAAGGTGAACCGGATTAAATGAGGTCGAGGTTGCAATACCTACAGCTTCCACACGATGTCAACAGTCTTGTCATTTGCCTACGATTTGTTTCTTGGTCAAACAAAGAAGAGACAAGACATTTCTTCAGGTATCCGACCTGATATTTTGGTTGAGATTTATCCGGACAGCATTTCCAGACGGACACCTATAGGATTGACATCGCCTCGTGATCAATTTTATCGCTTATTAACGTGTACTAATACCTAAAGTTGCATGAAAGTTTATCGTCGACTTTTTTAATTTAAAAAAATGATGTTACGTTATAAAACGCTATTTTTTTCCGTTGTTCACACAGTGTTCATAGATCGATATCTAGGCTATATATGGACCGATTTAATCGAAAAAAGACCCAAAATGATGTTTATGGGACATCTAGGAGTGCCAAGAAAGAAGCTCGTCAAAGGTAATGAATGTTTTATATTTTATTTCTGCGTTTTGAGTAGCCCCCGGCTATCGCAAAATCTGTCGTTAGGTGACGTTGAAGTATTTTGGGGGATACATGCTATCAGATAATAGCTTCTCATGCTTTCGCCGAAAAGCATTTTACAAATCTGACTTGGTGGATAGATTCACAACGAGTGTAGCTTTAATTCAGTACATTGTATGTGCATTTTAATGAAAGTTTGAGTTTTATCAAAAACTATACGTGGCGCACTTGAAATTTCCGCTGATTTATGTTCCCACCTCGGAACCACGGGCCTAACAAGTTTTAAGTGTAAAACTAACAATGACTCAATAACCCATGCCTTCTGGGAATGTTATGACGTCATAAAGTTATGGCCGGAATTATAAAGTTAACTGTCAGAAGTATTACAATGTAAAATGACTGCATATTTCGAGAAGTCATATGAGGGTGCAGTGAAATACCTGATGGGTTGGACGAACCCCGTTCGCCAATTACTTTGAGAAAAACGGATACTTAAATCAACCAATCCTCCATTGTTAAGACAATGGAAAAATCATATGCTTCATTATGTAAATGTTGAAAGACTGTGGGAGATGGAGAGGAACAAAATGGTGCAAACTAAAGACATGGAGGAGAGTAATGCCCTAGAGATAGGGGTGAGAGCAGGTGTGATGTCGTTGATGTTTTAAAGACATGGTGGAGAGTAATGCCCTAGAGATAGGGGTGAGAGCAGGTGTGATGTCGTTGATGTTTTAAAGACATGGTGGAGAGTAATGCCCTAGAGATAGGGGTGGGAGCAGGTGTGATGTCGTTGATGTTTTAAAGACATGGTGGAGAGTAATGCCCTAGAGATAGGGGTGAGAGCAGGGGTGATGTCGTTGATGTTTTAAAGACATGGCGGAGAGTAATGCCCTAGAGATAGGGGTGAGAGCAGGTGTGATGTCGTTGATGTTTTAAAGACAAGACATGGGGTGAGAGCAGGTGTGATGTCGTTGATGTTTTAAAGACATGGCGGAAATGCCCTAGAGATAGGGGTGAGAGCAGGTGTGATGTCATCGTTGATGTTTTAAAGACATGGCGGAGAGTAATGCCCTAGAGATAGGGGTGAGAGCAGGTGTGATGTCGTTGATGTTTTAAAGACATGGCGGAGAGTAATGCCCTAGAGATAGGGGTGAGAGCAGGTGTGATGTCGTTGATGTTTTAAAGACATGGCGGAGAGTAATGCCCTAGAGATAGGGGTGAGAGCAGGTGTGATGTCGTTGATGTTTTAAAGACATGGCGGAGAGTAATGCCCTAGAGATAGGGGTGAGAGCAGGTGTGATGTCGTTGATGTTTTAAAGACATGGCAGAGAGTAATGCCCTAGAGATAGGGGTGAGAGCAGGTGTGATGTCGTTGATGTTTTAAAGACATGGCGGAGAGTAATGCCCTAGAGATAGGGGTGAGAGCAGGTGTGATGTCGTTGATGTTTTAAAGACATGGCAGAGAGTAATGCCCTAGAGATAGGGGTGAGAGCAGGTGTGATGTCGTTGATGTTTTAAAGACATGGCGGAGAGTAATGCCCTAGAGATAGGGGTGAGAGCAGGTGTGATGTCGTTGATGTTTTAAAGACATGGCGGAGAGTAATGCCCTAGAGATAGGGGTGAGAGCAGGTGTGATGTCGTTGATGTTTTAAAGACATGGCAGAGAGTAATGCCCTAGAGATAGGGGTGAGAGCAGGTGTGATGTCGTTGATGTTTTAAAGACATGGCGGAGAGTAATGCCCTAGAGATAGGGGTGAGAGCAGGTGTGATGTCGTTGATGTTCTAAAGACATGGCAGAGAGTAATGCCCTAGAGATAGGGGTGAGAGCAGGTGTGATGTCGTTGATGTTTTAAAGACATGGCGGAGAGTAATGCCCTAGAGATAGGGGTGAGAGCAGGTGTGATGTCGTTGATGTTTTAAAGACATGGCGGAGAGTAATGCCCTAGAGATAGGGGTGAGAGCAGGTGTGATGTCGTTGATGTTTTAAAGACATGGTGGAGAGTAATGCCCTAGAGATAGGGGTGAGAGCAGGGGTGATGTCGTTGATGTTTTAAAGACATGGTGGAGAGTAATGCCCTAGAGATAGGGGTGAGAGCAGGTGTGATGTCGTTGATGTTTTAAAGACATGGTGGAGAGTAATGCCCTAGACATAGGGGTGAGAGCAGGTGTGATGTCGTTGATGTTTTAAAGACATGGCGGAGAGTAATGCCCTAGAGATAGGGGTGAGAGCAGGTGTGATGTCGTTGATGTTTTAAAGATATGGTGGAGAGTAATGCCCTAGAGATAGGGGTGAGAGCAGGTGTGATGTCGTTGATGTTCTAAAGATATGGTGGAGAGTAATGCAGGCCCTAGAGATAGGGGTGAGAGCAGGGGTGATGTCGTTGATGTTTTAAAGACCTGGTGGAGAGTAATGCCCTAGAGATAGGGGTGAGAGCAGGTGTGATGTCGTTGATGTTTTAAAGACATGGCGGAGAGTAATGCCCTAGAGATAGGGGTGAGAGCAGGTGTGATGTCGTTGATGTTTTAAAGACATGGTGGAGAGTAATGCCCTAGAGATAGGGGTGAGAGCAGGTGTGATGTCGTTGATGTTTTAAAGACATGGCGGAGAGTAATGCCCTAGAGATAGGGGTGAGAGCAGGTGTGATGTCGTTGATGTTCTAAAGATATGGTGGAGAGTAATGCAGGCCCTAGAGATAGGGGTGAGAGCAGGTGTGATGTCGTTGATGTTTTAAAGACATGGCGGAGAGTAATGCCCTAGAGATAGGGGTGAGAGCAGGTGTGATGTCGTTGATGTTTTAAAGACATGGCAGAGAGTAATGCCCTAGAGATAGGGGTGAGAGCAGGTGTGATGTCGTTGATGTTTTAAAGACATGGCGGAGAGTAATGCCCTAGAGATAGGGGTGAGAGCAGGTGTGATGTCGTTGATGTTCTAAAGACATGGCAGAGAGTAATGCCCTAGAGATAGGGGTGAGAGCAGGTGTGATGTCGTTGATGTTCTAAAGACATGGCAGAGAGTAATGCCCTAGAGATAGGGGTGAGAGCAGGTGTGATGTCGTTGATGTTTTAAAGACATGGTGGAGAGTAATGCCCTAGAGATAGGGGTGAGAGCAGGTGTGATGTCGTTGATGTTTTAAAGACATGGCGGAGAGTAATGCCCTAGAGATAGGGGTGAGAGCAGGTGTGATGTCGTTGATGTTTTAAAGACATGGCGGAGAGTAATGCCCTAGAGATAGGGGTGAGAGCAGGTGTGATGTCGTTTATGTTTTAAAGACATGGCGGAGAGTAATGCCCTAGAGATAGGGGTGAGAGCAGGTGTGATGTCGTTGATGTTTTAAAGACATGGTGGAGAGTAATGCCCTAGAGATAGGGGTGAGAGCAGGTGTGATGTCGTTGATGTTTTAAAGACATGGCGGAGAGTAATGCCCTAGAGATAGGGGTGAGAGCAGGTGTGATGTCGTTGATGTTCTAAAGATATGGTGGAGAGTAATGCAGGCCCTAGAGATAGGGGTGAGAGCAGGTGTGATGTCGTTGATGTTTTAAAGACATGGCGGAGAGTAATGCCCTAGAGATAGGGGTGAGAGCAGGTGTGATGTCGTTGATGTTTTAAAGACATGGCAGAGAGTAATGCCCTAGAGATAGGGGTGAGAGCAGGTGTGATGTCGTTGATGTCCTAAAGATATGGTGGAGAGTAATGCAGGCCCTAGAGATAGGGGTGAGAGCAGGGGTGATGTCGTTGATGTTTTAAAGACCTGGTGGAGAGTAATGCCCTAGAGATAGGGGTGAGAGCAGGTGTGATGTCGTTGATGTTTTAAAGACATGGCGGAGAGTAATGCCCTAGAGATAGGGGTGAGAGCAGGTGTGATGTCGTTGATGTTTTAAAGACATGGTGGAGAGTAATGCCCTAGAGATAGGGGTGAGAGCAGGTGTGATGTCGTTGATGTTTTAAAGACATGGCGGAGAGTAATGCCCTAGAGATAGGGGTGAGAGCAGGTGTGATGTCGTTGATGTTCTAAAGATATGGTGGAGAGTAATGCAGGCCCTAGAGATAGGGGTGAGAGCAGGTGTGATGTCGTTGATGTTTTAAAGACATGGCGGAGAGTAATGCCCTAGAGATAGGGGTGAGAGCAGGTGTGATGTCGTTGATGTTTTAAAGACATGGCGGAGAGTAATGCCCTAGAGATAGGGGTGAGAGCAGGTGTGATGTCGTTGATGTTTTAAAGACATGGCGGAGAGTAATGCCCTAGAGATAGGGGTGAGAGCAGGTGTGATGTCGTTGATGTTTTAAAGACATGGCGGAGAGTAATGCCCTAGAGATAGGGGTGAGAGCAGGTGTGATGTCGTTGATGTTTTAAAGACATGGCGGAGAGTAATGCCCTAGAGATAGGGGTGAGAGCAGGTGTGATGTCGTTGATGTTTTAAAGACATGGCAGAGAGTAATGCCCTAGAGATAGGGGTGAGAGCAGGTGTGATGTCGTTGATGTTTTAAAGACATGGCGGAGAGTAATGCCCTAGAGATAGGGGTGAGAGCAGGTGTGATGTCGTTGATATTCTAAAGACATGGCGGAGAGTAATGCCCTAGAGATAGGGGTGAGAGCAGGTGTGATGTCGTTGATGTTTTAAAGACATGGTGGAGAGTAATGCCCTAGAGATAGGGGTGAGAGCAGGGGTGATGTCGTTGATGTTTTAAAGACATGGTGGAGAGTAATGCCCTAGAGATAGGGGTGAGAGCAGGTGTGATGTCGTTGATGTTTTAAAGACATGGTGGAGAGTAATGCCCTAGAGATAGGGGTGAGAGCAGGGGTGATGTCGTTGATGTTTTAAAGACATGGTGGAGAGTAATGCCCTAGAGATAGGGGTGAGAGCAGGTGTGATGTCGTTGATGTTTTAAAGACATGGTGGAGAGTAATGCCCTAGAGATAGGGGTGAGAGCAGGGGTGATGTCGTTGATGTTTTAAAGACATGGTGGAGAGTAATGCCCTAGAGATAGGGGTGAGAGCAGGTGTGATGTCGTTGATGTTTTAAAGACATGGTGGAGAGTAATGCCCTAGAGATAGGGGTGAGAGCAGGTGTGATGTCATTGATGTTTTAAAGACATGGCGGAGAGTAATGCCCTAGAGATAGGGGTGAGAGCAGGTGTGATGTCGTTGATGTTTTAAAGATATGGTGGAGAGTAATGCCCTAGAGATAGGGGTGAGAGCAGGTGTGATGTCGTTGATGTTCTAAAGATATGGTGGAGAGTAATGCAGGCCCTAGAGATAGGGGTGAGAGCAGGGGTGATGTCGTTGATGTTTTAAAGAGCTGGTGGAGAGTAATGCCCTAGAGATAGGGGTGAGAGCAGGTGTGATGTCGTTGATGTTTTAAAGACATGGCGGAGAGTAATGCCCTAGAGATAGGGGTGAGAGCAGGTGTGATGTCGTTGATGTTTTAAAGACATGGTGGAGAGTAATGCCCTAGAGATAGGGGTGAGAGCAGGTGTGATGTCGTTGATGTTTTAAAGACATGGCGGAGAGTAATGCCCTAGAGATAGGGGTGAGAGCAGGTGTGATGTCGTTGATGTTCTAAAGATATGGTGGAGAGTAATGCAGGCCCTAGAGATAGGGGTGAGAGCAGGTGTGATGTCGTTGATGTTTTAAAGACATGGCGGAGAGTAATGCCCTAGAGATAGGGGTGAGAGCAGGTGTGATGTCGTTGATGTTTTAAAGACATGGAGGAGAGTAATGCCCTAGAGATAGGGGTGAGAGCAGGTGTGATGTCGTTGATGTTTTAAAGACATGGTGGAGAGTAATGCCCTAGAGATAGGGGTGAGAGCAGGTGTGATGTCATTGATGTTTTAAAGACATGGCGGAGAGTAATGCCCTAGAGATAGGGGTGAGAGCAGGTGTGATGTCGTTGATGTTTTAAAGATATGGTGGAGAGTAATGCCCTAGAGATAGGGGTGAGAGCAGGTGTGATGTCGTTGATGTTCTAAAGATATGGTGGAGAGTAATGCAGGCCCTAGAGATAGGGGTGAGAGCAGGTGTGATGTCGTTGATGTTTTAAAGACATGGCGAAGAGTAATGCCCTAGAGATAGGGGTGAGAGCAGGTGTGATGTTGTTGATGTTCTAAAGATATGGTGGAGAGTAATGCAGGCCCTAGAGATAGGGGTGAGAGCAGGTGTGATGTCGTTGATGTTTTAAAGACATGGCGAAGAGTAATGCCCTAGAGATAGGGGTGAGAGCAGGTGTGATGTCGTTGATGTTTTAAAGACATGGCGAAGAGTAATGCCCTAGAGATAGGGGTGAGAGCAGGTGTGATGTCGTTGATGTTTTAAAGACATGGCAGAGAGTAATGCCCTAGAGATAGGGGTGAGAGCAGGTGTGATGTCGTTGATGTTTTAAAGACATGGCGGAGAGTAATGCCCTAGAGATAGGGGTGAGAGCAGGTGTGATGTCGTTGATGTTTTAAAGACATGGAGGAGAGTAATGCCCTAGAGATAGGGGTGAGAGCAGGTGTGATGTCGTTGATGTTTTAAAGACATGGCGGAGAGTAATGCCCTAGAGATAGGGGTGAGAGCAGGTGTGATGTCGTTGATGTTTTAAAGACATGGTGGAGAGTAATGCCCTAGAGATAGGGGTGAGAGCAGGTGTGATGTCGTTGATGTTCTAAAGATATGGTGGAGAGTAATGCAGGCCCTAGAGATAGGGGTGAGAGCAGGTGTGATGTCGTTGATGTTTTAAAGACATGGCGAAGAGTAATGCCCTAGAGATAGGGGTGAGAGCAGGTGTGATGTCGTTGATGTTTTAAAGACATGGTGGAGAGTAATGCCCTAGAGATAGGGGTGAGAGCAGGTGTGATGTCGTTGATGTTTTAAAGACATGGTGGAGAGTAATGCAGGCCCTAGAGATAGGGGTGAGAGCAGGTGTGATGTCGTTGATGTTTTAAAGACATGGTGGAGAGTAATGCCCTAGAGATAGGGGTGAGAGCAAGTTTGATGTCGCTGATGTTCTAAAGAGTAGATCTGCTGTAAAGGAGCGGGACTCTAACCTGGAAGCTTAAAACAAATCCTGCTATGCCCTCTGACGAACCATGAAACAAGCAAATCGTCAATACAGGACTAAGATTGAATCATACTTCACCGGCTCCGACGCTCATCGGATGTGGCAGGGCTTGCAAACTATCACAGACTACAAAAGGGAAGCACAATCGTGAGCTGCCCAGTAACACGAGCCTACCAGATGAGCTAAATTAATAATGATAATAATGTAAACTTTCACTGCTATGCGGATGACACACAGCTGTACATTTCAATGAAACATGGTGAAGCCCCAAAATTGCCCTCGCTAGAAGCATGTGTTTCAGACATAAGGAAGTGGATGGCTGCAAACTTTCTACTATTAAACTCGGACAAAACAGAGATGCTTGTTCTAGGTCCCAAGAAACAAAGAGATCTTCTGTTGAATCTGACAATTAATCTTAATGGTTGTACAGTCGTCTCAAATAAAACTGTGAAGGACCTCGGCGTTACTCTGGACCCTGATCTCTCTTTTGAAGAACATATCAAGACCATTTCGAGGACAGCTTTTTTCCATCTACGTAACATTGCAAAAATCAGAAACTTTCTGTCCAAAAATGATGCAGAAAAATTAATCCATGCTTTTGTCACTTCTAGGTTAGACTACTGCAATGCTCTATTTTCCGGCTACCCGGATAAAGCACTAAATAAACTTCAGTTAGTGCTAAATACGGCTGCTAGAATCCTGACTAGAACCAAAAAATTTGATCATATTACTCCAGTGCTAGCCTCTCTACACTGGCTTCCTGTCAAAGCAAGGGCTGATTTCAAGGTTTTACTGCTAACCTACAAAGCATTACATGGGCTTGCTCCTACCTACCTCTCTGATTTGGTCCTGCCGTACATACCTACACGTACGCTACGGTCACAAGACGCAGGCCTCCTAATTGTCCCTAGAATTTCTAAGCAAACAGCTGGAGGCAGGGCTTTCTCCTATAGAGCTCCATTTTTATGGAACGGTCTGCCTACCCATGTCAGAGACGCAAACTCGGTCTCAACCTTTAAGTCTTTACTGAAGACTCATCTCTTCAGTGGGTCATATGATTGAGTGTAGTCTGGCCCAGGAGTGGGAAGGTGAACGGAAAGGCTCTGGAGCAACGAACCGCCCTTGCTGTCTCTGCCTGGCCGGTTCCCCTCTTTCCACTGGGATTCTCTGCCTCTAACCCTGTTACGGGGCTGAGTCACTGGCTTGCTGGGGCTCTCTCGTGCCGTCCCTGGGGGGTGCGTCACCTGGGTGGGTTGATTCACTGTTGTGGTCGGCCTGTCTGGGTTGCCCCCCCTTGGGTTGTACCGTGGCGGAGATCTTTGTGGGCTATACTCGGCCTTGTCTCAGGATGGTAAGTTGGTGGTTGAAGATATCCCTCTAGTGGTGTGGGGGATGTGCTTTGGCAAAGTGGGTGGGGTTATATCCTTCCTGTTTGGCCCTGTCCGGGGGTGTCCTCGGATGGGGCCACAGTGTCTCCTGACCCCTCCTGTCTCAGCCTCCAGTATTTATGCTGCAGTAGTTTATGTGTCGGGGGGCTAGGGTCAGTTTGTTATATCTGGAGTACTTCTCCTGTCCTATTCTGTGTCCTGTGTGAATCTAAGTGTGCGTTCTCTAATTCTCTCCTTCTCTCTTTCTTTCTCTCTCTCGGAGGACCTGAGCCCTAGGACCATGTCCCAGGACTACCTGACATGAGGACTCCTTGCTGTCCCCAGTCCACCTGGCCATGCTCCTGCTCCAGTTTCAACTGACCTGAGCCCTAGGACCGTGCCCCAGGACTACCTGACATGAAGGCTCCTTGCTGTCCCCAGTCCACCTGACTGTGCTGCTGCTCCAGTTTCAACTGTTCTGCCTTATTATTATTCGACCATGCTGGTCATTTATGAACATTTGAACATCTTGGTCATGTTCTGTTATAATCTCTACCCGGCACAGCCAGAAGAGGACTGGCCACCCCACATAGCCCGGTTCCTCTCTAGGTTTCTTCCTAGGTTTTGGCCTTTCTAGGGAGTTTTTCCTAGCCACCGTGCTTTTACACCTGCATTGTTTGCTGTTTGGGGTTTTAGGCTGGGTTTCTGTACAGCACTTTGAGATATCAGCTGATGTACGAAGGGCTATATAAATAAATTTGATTTGATTTGATTTAAATTACTTCCATGCTCACTTCGAGGCAAGTAAGACTGCAACATGCATGAGAGCTTCAGCTGTTCCGGACGACTGTGTGATCACGCTCTCTGTAGCCGATGTGAGTAAGACCTTTAAACAGGTCAACATTCACAAGGCTGCAGGGCCAGACGGATTACCAGGACGTGTACTCTGAGCATGCACTGACCGACTGGCAAGTGTCTTCACTGACATGTTCAACCTGTACCTGCCCGAGTCTGTAATACAAACATGTATCAAGCAGACCACCATAGTGCCTCTGGCCAAGAACACTAAGATAACCTGCCTAAATAATTACCGACCCGTTACACTCACTTCTGTAGCCATGAAGTGCTTTGAAAGGCTGGTCATGGCTCACATCAACACCATCTTCCCAGAAACCTTAGACCCACTCCAATTTGCATACCACCCCAACAGATCCACAGACGATGCAATCTCTATTGTACTCCACACGGCCTTTTCCTACCTGGACAAAAGGAACACCTATGTGATGCATGACTCCAACACCATCATTAAGTTGTCCGATGACACAACAGTGGTAGGCCTGATACAACGATGAGACAGCCTATAGGGAGGAGGTCAGAGACCTGGTAGTGTGGTGCCAGGACAACAACCTCTCCCTCAACGCGAACAAGACAAAGGAGATGATTGTGGACTACTACAGGAAAAGTAGAACCATGCACGCCCCCATTCTTATCGACGGGGCTGTAGTGGAGCATGTTGAGAAATTCAAGTTCCTTGGTGTCCACATTACCAACCAACTATCATGGTCAAGCACACCAATACAGTCATGAAGACTGTCGACAAAACCTATTCCCCCTCAGGAGACTGAAAAGAGTTGGCATGGATCATCAGATCCTCAAAAGGTTCTACAGCTACACCATTGAGAGCATCCTGACCGGTTGCATCACCGCCTGGTACGGTAACTGCATCTGACCGTAAGGCACTACAGAGGGTAGTGCGTACGGCCCAGTAAATCAGTGGGGCCAAGCTTCTTGCCATCCATGACCTCTACACCAGGCGGTGTCAGAGGATGGCCCTAAACACTGTCAAAGAATGTTCTCTCTGCTACCGCACGGCAAGCAGTACCGGAGTGCCAAGTCTAGGTCCAAAAGACTTCTTAACAGCTTCTACCCCCAAGCCATAAGACTCCTGAACAGCTAATCAAATGGCTACCCAGACTATTTGCATTGTGTCCCCCCCCACCCTCTTTTACGCTGCTGCTACTCTCTGGTTAGTATCTATGCATGATCACTTTAAATCTACCTACATGTACATATTACCTCAATTAGCCTCGACTAACCGGTGCCCCGCACATTGACTCAGTACCAGTACCCCCTGTATATAGCCTCCACACTGACTCTGTATTGGTACACCCTGTATATAGCCTCCATATTGACTCTGTATCGGTATCCCATGTATATAGCCTCCACATTGACTCTGTACCGGTACCCCCTGTATATAACCTCCACATTGACTCTGTACCGGTACCCCCTGTATATAGCCTCCACATTGACTCTGTACCAGTACCCCCTGTATATAGCCTCCACATTGACTCTGTACCGGTACCCCATGTATATAGCCTCCACATTGACTCTATACCGGTTGGTACTCCCTGTATATAGCCTCCACATTGACTCTGTACCGGTACTCCCTGTATTTAACCTCCACATTGACTCTGTACCGGTACTCCCTGTATATAACCTCCACATTGACTCTCTTTCTCCCATTCTTCTCTGCAGATCCTCTCAAGTTCTGTCTGGCTGGGCCACTCAAAGACATTCAGAGACTTGTCCCAAAGCCACTCCTGTGTTGTCTTGGTGGTGTACTTAGGGTCATTTTCCTATTGGAAGGTGAACCTTCATACCATTCTGAGGTCCTGAGCGCTCTGGAGTAGGTTTTCATCAAGGAACTCTCTGCACTTTGCTCTGTTCATCTTTGCCTCTATCCTGACTAGTCTCCCAGTCCCTGCCGCTGAAAAATACCACCACCAGCTTCGCCATAGGGATAGTGCCAGGTTTCCTCCAAACGTGGCACTTGGTATTCAGGCCAAAGAGTTCAAACTTAGTTTCATCAGACCAGATAATCTTGTTCTCATGGTCTGAGTGTCCTTTAGGTGCCTTTTGGCAAACTCCAAGAAGGCTGTCATGTGCCTTTTACCGAGGAGTGGTTTCGGTCTGGCCACACTACCATAAAGACCTGATTGGTGGAGTGCTTTTCATTTTTTATAACCCAACACTAATCTGTACTTCTCCACAACTTTTTCCCTGACCAGTTTGGAGAGCTCCTTGGTCTTTATGGTGCCCCTTGCTTAGTGGTGTTGCAGACTCTGGGGCCTTTCAGAACAAGTGTATATCTACTGAAATCATGTAACAGATTGTGACATTTAAATGAAGTCCACCGGTGTGCAATCTAACTAATTGTGTCTCCTGAAGGTATTTGGTTGCGCCAGATCTTATTCAGGGGCTTCATAGCAAAGGGGTGAATACATATGCACTCTCCACTTTTCCGTGTTTAGTTTATAAAAATTTAAAAAATGAAACAAGTCATTTTTTTTCATTTCACTTCTCCAATTTGGATGATTTTGTGTTTGTCCATTACATGAAATGCAAATAAAAATCTATTTCAATTACAAGTTGTAATGCAACAAAATAGGAAAATGCGAAGGGGGTGAATACGTTGACAAGACACTATATAGAGAGATGTTAGGATCCTCCTCATTTTAATAGAGGCCATCACTCCCAGCGTTGTTTGGTTCTGGAAGGTTCTCCCATCTCCACAGAGGGACTCTACAGCTCTGTCAAAGTGACCATCGGGTTCTTGGTCACCTCCCTGACCCAGGCCCTTCTCCCCCTATTGCTCAGTTTGGCCGGGCGGCCAGCTCTAAGAAGAGTCTTGGTGGTTCCAAACTTCTTCCATTTAAGAATGATGGAGGCCACTGTGTTCTTGGGGACCTTCAAAGCTGCAGACATTTTTGGTACGTTTCCCCAGATCTGTGCCTCGACACAATCCTGACTCTGAGCTCCACGGACTATTTTTTCGACCTCATGGCTTGATTTTGTTCTGACATGCACTGTCAACTGTGGGACCTTATATAGAAGTATTCCTGTTTTTACATTTTAATAAATCTGCAAATATTTCTAAAAACCTGTTTCCGCTTGGTCATTATGGGGTATTTTGTGTAGATCGCTGCAGATTATTATTTTTTTAATCAATTTTAGAATAAGGCTGTAATGTAACAAAATGTGGGTAAAGCCAAGTGGCCTGAATAGTTTCCAAAGGCACTGTACCTGTCTGATTATTGAAAACCTGTTGGGTAAAGAGGGGCAGCAGTGTGTGTGTAGGGGGTGACCTTTTTTATCTCTAGATAGTTTTATTGAGGTCAACGTTTGTAGAACCTGGTGTCCCAGGTATAAATCACCTGTTAGTATCAACAGAGGATACATGGGGACAGAGAGAGATCTTGGATTAATTCGACGGGTCATTCCTACAATGCGGTGCCTTTTCTGTCCCCAGGAAGTATCACTTCTTATTTAGTGTAAAATGAGGATACCAAAAGACTTTAAATGTCAGGTGTCCTTTACCTTTAAAAAAAAAGCATCTTGAAAAGGAACTTTGTGCATTTTCAACACTTTTCATCAGTGGATGTAGGCATTTTTGCCATGTCCCTTGGTGTTATTCATCAACTTCCACAAGAAAAATAATCCATAAATTAGTCAAATATTATGAACATTTATTTTAGGGTGTCTCTCATCAATAATGTTTTTTTATTAAACTCAACAGACCGAAGTCCAAACACACTATCATTTATCATTGCCAAAAGCGGCAAGCCAGTTTTAACAAACCTGATTCAGTTTATCAACCAGCTAATTATTGAATCAGATGTGCTAGATCAGGGTTGGAGTGAAAACCTAGCAGACGGTAGCTCTCCACGAAAAGGGTTGGACAGGCCCTGTCCTAGGCAATAGATGGCAAAGCAGGGCATCCCAGCTAAACTTTTGGAAATGGCAAGTTCACTTTCTCATCCATAAACACATCTCAAGTGCAAATATGGTTCAGCAGCTCAAATCAGCAGGATGGGGGTATTGATATTAATATCACACTTCATCAATTAAAATATGAATGGGGACACATACATCCAAGTGGCTACTTCTGGCTAACGTCTCTGTCCCAAAGCAAGCACCAGTTAGCCTGGAGCTAACCTCATGCAAGGCCCATCTCCCAGCTAGCTGAAGAGGTCCATCAGCCTCTCCTTGGGCTACAATACATATTTTGCCAATTGGCCTGGATCCTTTTACTGCCAACACGGAGCTTCACCAATCCATCACGACTGGTCTACTGACGTAATCCGCCCGAAAGGGTTTCAACAGGCACCTCCGTTGCGACGTCCCCTGAAGGCCCATCTGCTAGCCTGCTAGCCACTGCCTGCTATCTGTCTACAGCATATCGGACTGCTTTTTTTCTACCACTTCTCCAAATCTCCTCTGAACCTTTACACCGGATCATCGCAGCTAGCTAGCTGCTATCCGAGTGGCTACTCCTGGCTGAAGTCTCTGTCCCGAAGCAAGCACCAGTTAGCCTGTAGCTAGCCCCGAACTAGGCCCACCTGCCGGCTAGCTGTAGAGGTCCATCAGCCAATTTCTTTGGCAACAATACCTATTTTGCCAATTGATCTGAACCCTTTTTCTGCCGATATGATGCCCTGCCGATCCATCATGACTAGTCTGTCGACTTAACTATCTTAGGGGGCTTTAACAGACTCTTCCTTCGCGACATCTCCCTAAGGCCCTTCTGCTAGCCTGCTAGCCCCGGCCCGCTAGCTGTCTGAATCCCCGTGTCTCCAGCTACTCACTGGACCCTATATCACTCGGCTACACATGCTTCTCACTAATGTCAATATGCCTTGTCCATTGCTGTTTTGGTTCAAACCAGTTAAGGATAGGCAGAATACTGCCCCCTTTGGAGGAATTGCGTGCCCATAGTAAACTGAACAAAAATCTGTCCAAAATTGCTAATATATGGATATAATAATTATTATTGGATAGAAAACACTCTAAAGCTTCTAAAACCGTTTGAATTATGTCTGTAAGTATAGCTGAACTCACAGGGCAGGCAATCTCCCAAACTATTTTTGGAAGCCTCACACTTGGGGCAACTTTGACGTCATCGACCCCACCCTTCCCAACCAGCTATGGATCTGGAGACACTTTCTATGTCTTCCACTAGATGTGCTCAGTCAGTACAGCGTTTAATTGTGCAAATCCCACGTGGTTTGAGCCTTTAGTCGGGAAAAGACTGAGTGTCACGAGAAAATTCAAGGTTACGGGAGCGCGCTTCTTGAAGACACGTTCCTTTGTTCCAGATCGCCTGCGAATGAGCACGTTCGTCTGAGAGATTAGATAATAGTTTTGCACGTTTAGAACATCCTAAAGCTTGATTCTGCACTTAGTTTGACCAGTTTAGTCGACATATAATATGTAATTTTGAAGTTTTGATGCGCAACTGTTTGAGACCAGAGTTAATTTTGGTTGCATTTCAGCCGGAATTTGTCGCGTTCGCTAACACAAACACACACGACTTGAAACCAAACGCTGTTTTGGGTAAGTATGAGTCCTTCCACTACATTCTGATTGAAGACAATCAAAGGTAAGGGAATATTTATGTTGTAATTTTGTGTTTCTGTTGACTCCAACATTGCGGAGAAATATTGCTTACGTCTGAGCGCCGTCTCAGATGATTGAATAGTGAGCGATTTCTGTAACGTGAAAAATAAATGTGACAAAGCGATTGCATTAAGAAGCAGTGTATCTTTCTAACTATATGTAGAACATGTATATTTAGTCAAAGTTTATGATGTGTATTGCTGTTATCTGGCGTTATCTGGTGGAGTTATATATAATTTCTCCGTATATTTTTAAGCATTTTCTGAACATTGCGTCAATGTAAACGGTGATTTATGGATATAAATGGCATATTATTGAAAAAAACATAAATATACTGTGTAACATGTCCTATTACTGTCATCTGATGATGATTTTCAAAAGGTTAGTGAATTATTTTTCTTTTCATACTGCGTTTGTGATTGCATCTGTTGTTCCACAAAATGGCTGTATATCGGCTGTGTCTTTGGTGGTGGTTTGACATAAATATGTGCTATGTTTTCGCCGTAAAACATTTTAGAAATCTGAAACGCTGGCTAGATGAACAAGGTGTTTATCTTTCATTTTAGCTATTGGACTTGTTAATGTGTGGAGGTTAAATATTTCTAAGAATATTTTTGCATTCTGTGCACCATCTTTTGAGTTGAGCGTGGGGGGGTGCCCTTGGGGAACCTGGTAGCGTGATGTCGTTAATGATTGTCTTATTTCACAGTATTATCTCCAGCCCTGCTCAATATGCCTTAGCTAGCCCTGTTATTCCACCTCCCACACATGTGGTGACCTCACCTGGCTTAAATGGTGTCTATAGAGACAAAACCTCTTTCAACGTCACTCAATGCCTAGGTTCACCTCCACTGTATTCATATCCTACCATACCTTGTCTGTACAATATGCCTTGAATCTATTCTTCCACGCCCAGAAACCTGCTCCTTTTACTCTCTGTTCCTAACGTACTAGACGACTAGTTCTGTTAGCCTTTAGCTGTACCCTTATCCTACTCCTCCTCTGTTCCTCTAGCTATGTAGAGGTTAACCCAGGCCCTGCAGCACCAAGCTCCACTCCCATTCCCCAGGCACTCTCATTTGTTGACTTCTGTAACCGTAAAAGCCTTGGTTTCATGCATGTTAACATTAGAAGCCTCCCTAAGTTTGTTTTCTTCAAGTCTTTAGCACAGTCCGCATGTCCTAGCCATGTCTGAATCCTGGCTTGGGAAGGCCAGCAAAAATCCTGAAATTTCAATCTCTAACTAAAACACTTTCCGACAAGATAGAACTGCCAAAGTGGGCGAAGTTGCAATCTACTGCAGAGAGATAGCCTGCAGAATTCAGTCATAATATCCAGGTCTGTGCCCAAAAAATTCAAGCCTCTACTTTTAAAAATCCACCTTTCCAGAAACAAGTCTCTCACTGTTGCCGCTTGTTAAAGACCACCTTCAGCCCCCAGCTGTGCCCTGGACACCATATGTGAATTGATTGCCACCCAATCCATCTTCAGAGCTCGAACTGTTAGGTGACCTAAACTGGGACATGAACAACACACCGGCCGTCCTACAATCTAAGCTTTATGCCCTGAATCTCACACAAATTATTAAGGAACCTACCAGGTACAACTCTAAAAATGTAACCATGGACACCCTCTTAGATATCATCCTGACCAACTTGCCCTCTAAATACACATTTGCTGTCTTCAACCAGGATCTCAGTGATCATTGCCTCATTACGCAATGAGCTCAAACGGTCAAACGATCACCCCTCATCAATGACAATTGCTCCCTAAAACACTTCAGCGAGCAGGCCTTTCTAACCGACCTGGAAGGATATTGACCTCATTGACCTCATTCCGTCAGTAGAGGATGCCTGGTTGCTCTTCTAAAGTGCTTTCCTCTCCATCTTAAATAAGCATGCCCCGTTCAAAAAATGTAGAACTAAGAACAGATATAGCCCTTGGTTCACCCCAGTCTTGACTGCCATTGACCAGCAAAAAAATATCCTGTGACATTCTGCATTAGCATCGAATAGCACCCGCGATATGCAACTTTTCAGGGAAGTCAGGAACCAATATACTCAGTCAGTTAGGAAAGATAAGGCAAGCTTTTTAAAACAGAAATGTGCATTCTGTGGCAGTAATTCCAAAAAGTTTTGGGACACTGTAAAGTTCATGGAAAATAAGAGCACCTACTCCCAGCTGCCCACTGCACTGAGGATAGGAAACATTGTCACCACCGATAAATCTACGATAATTAATCATTTCAAAAAGCATTTTTCTACGGCTGGCCATGCTTTCCATCTGGCTACCCCTACCCCGGCTAACATCTCAGCATCCCCTGCAGAAACCTGCCCAAGCCCCCCCGCTTGTCCTTCACCCAAATCCAGACAGCTGATGTTCTGAAATAGCTAAAAAAATCTGGATCCCTACAGAACAGCTGGGCTAGACAATCTAGACCCTCTCTTTCTAAAATTATCCGCCGAAAATGTTGCAACCCCTTTTACTAGCCTATTCAACCTCTTTCGTATCATGTGAGATCCCCAAAGATTGGAAAGCTGCCATGGTCATCCCCCTCTTCAAAGTGGGAGACACTCTAGACCCAAACAGTTATAGACCTATATCCATCCTGCCCTGCCTTTCTAAAATCTTCGAAAGTCAAGTAAACAAACAGATCCCCGACCATTTTGAATCCCACCGTACTCCACCATGCAATCTGGTTTCCGAGCTGGCGAGGTGCACCTCAGCCACGCTCAAGATCCTAAACGATATCATAACCGCCATCGATAAAAGACAGTAATGTGCAGCCGTCTTCATTGATCTGGCCAAGGCTTGACTTTGTCAATCACTGCATTCTTATCGGCAGACTCAATAGCCGTGGCTACTCAAATGACTGTCTCGCCGAGCCTGGAGTTGTAGCGATGAGACAAGATAGTAATTACTAACAATTGGATACCACGAAGAGGGGGTCAATACTTCTCAGATAGAGTTCAGTGTGTCAAATCAGAGGGCCTGTTGTCCGGACCTCTGGCAGCCTCTATGGGCGTGCCACAGGGTTCGCTTCTCAGTCCGACACTTTTCTCTGGATGTATCAACGACATCGCTCTTGCTGCTGGTGATTCTCTGATCCACCTCTATGCAGACGACACCATTCTGTATACATCTGGCCCTTCTTTGGACACTGTGCTAACAAACCTCCAAACAAGCTTCTATGCCATACAACACTCCTTCCGAGGCCTCTAAATGCTTTTAAATGCAAGTAAAACTAAGTGCATGCTCTTCAACCGATTTCTGCCCACACCCTCCTGCCCGACTAGCATCACCACTCTGGACGGTTCTGACCTAGAATATGTGGACAACTACAAATACCTAGGTGTCTGGTTAGACTGTAAACTCTCCTTCCAGACTCACATTAAGCATCTAGAATCCAAAATTAAATCTAGAATTGGCTTCCTACTTCGCAACAAAGCCTCCTCCACTCATGCTGCCAATTATACCCTCATAAAATGTACTATCCTACCGATCCTTGACTTTGGCGATGTCATTTACAAAATAGCCTCCAACACTCTACTCAGCAAACTGGATGTAGTCTATTACAGTGCCACCCATTTTGTCACTAAAGCTCCATATACTACCCACCACTGTGACCTGTATGCTCTCGTTTGTCTGGCCCTCACTACATAGTCGTCGCCAAACCCACTGGCTCCAGGTCATCTATAAGTCTATGCTAAGTAAAGCCCCGCCTTATCTCAGCTCACTGGTCACCATAGCAACACCCACCTGTAGCACGTGCTCCAACAGGTATATTTCACTGGTTATCCCCAAAGCCAACACTTCCTTTGGCAGCAGAGAACTGGAAGGAAAGGCGGCCAATGACTGGAACAAATTTCAAAAATCACTAAAGCTGGAGTCACTGTACCTGTACACAGACAATCTGTAAATAGCACACCCAACTACCTCATCCCCATATTTTTTTATCCTCTTGCTCTTTTGCACCCCAGTATCTCTACTTGCACATCATCATCTGCGCATCCATCACTCCAGTGGCCAGGTGGTGCCAGAATTAGCTTACCGATCGCTGCAGTTGTACACATCCCATCTGTAAATAGCCCATCCAATCTACCTACCTCATCCCCATATTGTTTTTATTAACTTTTTTGCACCCCAGTATTCTCTACTTGCACATCATCTGCACATCTATCACTCCAGTGTTAATTCTAAATTGTAGATTTTTCATCATGGCCTATTTATTGCCTACCTCCGTAATCTTCTACATTCGCACACACTATGCATATATTTTTTCTGTTGTGTTTTTGACTGTACATGTGTTTATATGTAACTCTGTGTTGTTGTTTGTGTCGCACTGCTTTGCTTCATCTTGGCCAGGTCACAGTTGTAAATGAGAACTTATTCTCAACTAGCCTACCTGGTTAAATAAAGGTGGTTTTTTATATATATATATATATATATATATAAATATACACATACATACACATTTGGCAGCCAAGCATCAGTTATCAATGTAGCCTATTATCGTGTAGACATGATGTTAAAATATCTTCACCTGTCACGCCTTGGTCTTAGTAATTTGTGTTTTCTTTAATTATTTGTTCAGGCCAGGGTGTGACATGGGGTTATTGTATTGTTTATTGGGGTTTTTGTAGGCATTGTGTAGGCATTGTGGTTGATTAGGGGTGTGTGTTGTATGGGCTTGGCTGCCTGAGGCGGTTCTCAATCAGAGTCAGGTGATTATCGTTGTCTCTGATTGGGAACCGTATTTAGGTAGCCTGGGTTTCGCTTTGTATTTCGTGGGTGATTGTTCCTGTCTCTGTGTAGTTTCACCAGATAGGCTGTAATTAGATTTCACGTTCCGTTTGTTGTTTTGTATTTTGTAATAGTTATTTCATGTATCGCGATCCTTCATTAAAGATCATGAGTAACCACCACGCTGCATTTCGGTCCGACTCTCTTTTGACAAACGAAGAACGACGTTCCATCACCCTGAGAATAAAAACCCCCATCATCAAATAGACATCAAACAGCTTCCATCCTCAAATAGAGAAATACGGAGCAGTTTGGAAAAACAAATCCTGTTTGAATTGTCCTCTGGAATAACACACATGCTTGGATAATAATTACATTACCAACGTCTCTAGTAATACGCCTCTGAGTAGGTCTATAACATGGCAAAGAATAGGCTTATCAGCGTAGAGTGCATCCCTTACAACATGTTTTGGGAGTCTGGCAAGAGTCGACTCCTTCCACTCCAACCACAGAAGTCGGAGTCGACCAAGACTCCAAAAATCCTTGAGTCGTGCACCACTATCTCACCATCCAGTATCCGAACAACACATAGACTTCTGTTAACCTGTACTGTTGCAACCTCGGAAGCCCAATTCCCTATTCAACCACTGGCGAAATCACCTCACAATGATCTCAAACTGTGTTTTTAATACACAATTAAATTAAACACAGACTACCCGTTTCTAATCAGTAAACACTTGGGTATGTTGTAGTGGACTGTCAGTACAATTGCTTCCCAGGAACCTGGTAAAACTATCTTTGTAGTGTAGCTAGCCACTGAATTTCTGACTGAATTTACTGTCAGCGGGCCTCACGGGTGACACTGCATCGCAGCGCTAGCTGTGCTACCAGAGACTCTGGGTTCGCGCTCAGGTCCGTGGGCGACGCACAATTAGCATCGTCCGGGTTAGGGAGTGTTTGGCCGGTAGGGATATCTACCGTGTCTCATCGCGCACCAGCGACCCCTGTGGCGGGCCAGGCGCAGTGCACGCTAACCAAGGTAGCCAGGTGCACGGTGCTTCCTCCGACACATTGGTGAGGCTGGCTTCCGGGTTGGATGCTCGCTGTGTTAAGAAGCAGTGCGGCTTGGTTGGGTTGTGTTTCGGAGGACGCATGGCTTTCGACCATCATCTCTCCCGAGCCTGTAGTTGTAGCGATGAGACAAGATAGTAATTACTAACAATTATTAAAAATAATAATAATTTAATAAATAATTTACTGTCAGCATGCAGACAAAGCTATATCCACCTTTGGAGCTAACTAGTTCTTTCAAATCATATCATGCTTTAAGGAGCTGCTGTAGTGGGTTCTCAGTATTGGTATCCATTTGATCAAATTCCACCCCACTTCCAAATTAGCAATTTCCCAAGGACTAGCTTAGACCTACTCTGAGGTGTGTAATAATAATTTAGCAATTTCCCAAGGATTAGCTTAGACCTGTGTAATAATAATTTGGTGGGTGCTTACATTTTTCCTATTTCACACGTATGTATTATATGCATTTGTGGATTGGAAATTCGATTTTTGCAACTCCCCCGAGACAACCTCGGAGAGTATGATCACGGCCAAGTTCTGCCATTATCAAAAGCAACCATGGAGCAATTAGTTAAAGGCACATAAACAAATGTTTCCCCTTGTCGGCTTAGGATTCAAACTAGCAACCTTCCGGTTACTGGCTCAATGCTCTAAACGCTAGGCTACCTGCCGCCCTGTGTGTGTGTGTGTGTGTGTGTGTGTGTGTGTGTGTGTGTGTGTGTGTGTGCACTTTCAGATTGATTGCTGTCATCGGTGTGTGTGATTGACAGCTCCTTTTTCCTGCCCGTACTCTACACCACAGAGAGAGAGAGAGAACTGCACTGACAGGAAAACATTAGGGTATGTAGATCACATACATGTACGCACAAACACGGCTATGTATAAAACAGCAGTATTTACCCCCCATACATTGGAAGGGGCTGTCAGGCAAAAACTAGGGTGTTAAAACAAAGTGTTTGTAGTTGAGTTAGTCATGAGTCATGATGGCAGTCAAATTCCACATGACCGCTTAGTCACAGTAATTAGGCATCTCCAAGCTCTGATGCTGCTGATTGTCATTACAAGCCTACCAAGCATGATAACTGCCTGGTACTCAGCTCCTCTATTGTTCCGCTAATCACTGACATCAATGCAAATGTGAAAATCTTATCAAACATTTCATGAGAGCTCACGAGTTTGTTGCGCAACATTTCTATAGGCTATGCAATTGCGTGAGAAAAAAAGAGTGATGGCCTCTATAAAATGAGGAGGATCCTATCATCTCTCTATACAGTGGCTTGTGAACGTATTCACCCCCTTGGCATTTTCCTATTTTGTTGCATTAACTTGTAATTTCAATGGATTTTTTGTATTTCATGTAATGGACATACACAAAATCGTCCAAATAGGAGACTCTGCAACACCACTAAGGAAGGGGCACCAGTAAGCAAGTGGCACCATGAAGACCAAGGAGCTCTCCAAACTGGTCAGGGAAAAAGTTGTGGAGAAGTACAGATCAGGGTTGGGTTATGAAAAATATCAGAAACTTTGAACATCCCACAGAGCACCATTAAATCCATTTTTAAAAAATGGAAAGAATATGACACCACAACAAACCTGCCAAGAAAGGGCCGCCCACCAAAACTCACAGACCAGACAAGGAGAGCAAAGCGAGCAAAGATAACCCTGAAGGAGCTGCAAAGCTCCACAGCGGAGATTGGAGTATCTGTCCATTGGACCACTTTAAGCCGTACACTCTACAGAGCTGGGCTTTATGGAAGAGTGGCCAGAAAAAAAGACATTGCTTAAATAAAAAAAGAAGCAAATACGTTTAGTGTTCGCTAAAAGACATGTGGGAGACTCCCCAAACATATGGAAGAAGGTGCTCTGGTCAGATAAGACTAAAATGTAGCTTTTTGGCCACCAAGAAAAACGCTATGTCTGGCGCAAACCCAAAACGTCTCATCACCCCAAGAACACCACAATGTTTTTTATCGGCAGGAACTGGAAAACTAGTCAGAATTGAAGTAATGATGTACGGAGCTAAATACAGGGAAATTCTTGAGGGAAACCTGTTTCAGTCTTCCAGAGATTTGAGACTGGGACAGAGGTTCACCTTCCAGCAGGACAATGACCCTAAGCATACTGCTAATGCATGGCCTTGAATGGAACCCATCCAACTTTAAGGAGCTAGAGCAGTTTTTCCTTGAAGAATGGGCAAAAAATCAGTGGCTAGATGTGCCAAGCGTATAGAGACATACCACAAGAGATTTGCAGCTGTAATTGTTTCACAATAAAAAACATTTTGCCTATACAAAGATGTACAAATGTTATGTAAGTCAAATGACACAACCCAAACCCCAAACATCCATTTAAATTCCAGGTTGTAAGGCAACAAAATAGAAAAATGCCAAGGGAGGTTGTCAGGATGTGTATGAAGGCGAAGTCAGGTGCAGGAGAGTAGAGTATGAAAAATAAAGCACACTTTATTATAGTTCCAAACCCGGAGCACAACAAAACAAACACGCTCAAAAAACGGAACAATAAAGTAAAGCGCTTAACTAACATCGCTAGATATGAAAACAATTACACACAAAACATGATGGGAAACAGAGGGTTAAATACAAGTAGATTGATTGGGGAAATACAAGATGGATCGGCAATGGCTAGAAAGCAGGTGACGTCGATCGCCGAACGCCGCCCGAACAAGGAGAGAAGCCGACTTCGGCTTTTTGTGACTTCTTCTAATCATAGTCGCACACCTCTAGTCTAGCCCATAGTCCTATAAGTTTTGATAACAGGTGTATCACAACTAAAGTTGCCAAATAATGTAAAGCGTCTAGGTATAGCAGGTAAGGCGGAGTCAGGTGCAGGACACAGAGATGAGTAATTCACATAACTTTACTCAGAACAACAAATATTCCAAGAAGAAGGAAAATAATCAAGCTCACAAATACAAACCACCTTACAATCAACAAACACGCACAAAACCATGGGGGAACCAGAGGGTTAAATAAGGAACATATAATTATGGTAATGGCAACTAGGTGTGTACAATGAAGACAAAACAAATGGAAAATGTACAGTGGATCGGTCGTGGCTAGAAAACCGTTGAGGTCGACCGCCGAACGCCGCACGAACAAGGAGAGGGACCAACTTTGGCGGAAGTCGTGACAAATAACTTAAAATTAAGCACATTAATCCGCTTTACGATGGGTGTAGAGCCTAACTGGAATACATACTGTATGCAGCGTGTGAGTTTCAAGTTTGGAGAAGAAAATTTTCACCATAAAAATGCCCCTTTATAATAAAAGAATTACATGCATAATAGGCCATCATTGTAATTAAGAAATTGTTCTTAACTGACTTGCCTAGTTAAGTAAAGGATAAATAAAAAATCTAATTTATGGTCACTTTAGAGAATGGTGTTTTCCCGCTAGTGGAACATTCGTGCTTATAGCCTACTGCCATGTGCGCATTGATGCGCTTATAATGTGAATAAATAGCCTCATAGTTTATCAACATTTTAAGATAAACGGTCTGATCTGTTGTGTCAGCCTCATTGCTTAAAAAAAATGTTTTTGATGCTAGTGGTTGTATTAATTTGGGATCTATCGCATCCCACAACTGACTATGTTTCAAATATTTATTTCTCGCACAGAATAGGTCAACTTTTGTACTATGGTGATAGTAGATTGACGTATCCTATTGCTTTTGCTGTTCGTTAGGCCTACTCAACTTGTTGGCTGACAAAGTAAATGTGGACAGTTCTTCCAATATCTTCAAAATACACCTTGGAACTGGATAAGGAAGTGCGCAGTTGCGTCCCAGATGTGTCTGTCTTCACTTGTAGCCTGTGAGAAAGACCGGAAAAGACTGAGTGAGAGGTGCTTTGGAGCACTCAGGGAATAGGGGCCACTGGCCGCAAAAGGCATGTATTTTTTTTAGGGGGCATTACGGCCACACAAAGGGGATGCCACCGGGAAATTCAAGGCATTATTAAGTGTTTTTGAAATTGTGACTGAGAGACTGATGAGGTGTGTGCAGCCTGCACAAAACCAAAGCAGAGCTCATGCCTTTCATGCAACTTTTTTCAAATTATCATTAGAGTTACATCATGCAGCCAACGTTTGTAACTAAAGTTACATAAATAACTCTAAATTGAAGCACATAGGAGTTCCTGTTTCTTTGTTAACCTATCAACACAGAATGGACACCTCCTTCAAATCGTTTTATTCAGCTATTTTCAATTGTATTCTTCATACTATAAAATACTACAAAACAATGCCACGTAATTACAAGCAAATCTTGTCTGCTAAATGAACTACTGTAGACCCCAGCCATTTGGCATAGCCAGATCAGGCTGTAACAAGGACAACTCAGAGTATGCTATTATTTTCTTCTGAAATAGACTACATTTTCTTCATATCATGTTTCTTTAGACCTGTCTAAAATAAATAATGGATTAATTGTGATGGTGTCGGCTATATTACATGAATTTGTTAGACTTTTAAAATGTAGATGTTCCAAAGTTCTGCATCAGTGGCTTGTAGGCTGTGTGTGGAAACCAGTATAAGCTGAATGTGTTTGTTAATTAACAGTCAATTAACGTGAGACTGGACAATTAACGGACAATCACCGGCTGACAGAATGTCATGACCGCCACAGCCCTAGGTGGGAACACAGTAAAAGCTTGTCAATCTACTGTGTTATGGGTCCCTTATCTTGTTGTACTGATGCGTTAACCTGGGGAATGCTGCAGCCTCAAGGCCATTTCAACACTGTGTAGCTTCCTCTTGTTCCTGTCTCTTGACAGCCAACAGCCACTCACAGTAAATTACTTACAGTACAAGCAAGCTTTCAACAATGTGCATTTAAAATCTGTGTATAAAGTAAGTTACCCCTGAACCCGTGGCAAAATGTGTGTGTCCTCCCCTCCAATGTCAGAGATGCACTTACACCAGAACCAAATCTTCTCAATTTTTATGTTAAGGCTGTCACGAGATTACTTAACAAGCCATTCTAGCATTAAAATGATTTGCCTATTAATGCATGTGTGTATGGGTGCAGTGTGTGTGTGAGCGTCATTCCATCTCTCGACCACCCTTAATGGTGTTCCCTCTAGGACTATGTGTAATTTGCAGCGCTGGCTTAGCTCAGAGAATGGATGAATTCCATTAAAGAACCATATAACATGTTTATTACCAAAGGACCACCATTACTCCTACAGGCAGTAATTGTAGCTGAGAGTGTGAATGTTTCTTCACAATAATATATTTTACTCTCTAAGAACAGTTGGTGGTGAACTTCCAAGCACCCCCTAAATATTCTTTGAGGGAGTAGGCATAAATTATACTGCACACATGTATACACCTGTATACCTACCGTGCGCATGCCGGCAGTAACATGTGGTAGCAGGGGTGTGCAGATGTGGGTAGACATTTATTTTGATAAATCCATTGAGAATATACACCATCAAAACAACATCAAATATTAATTTGTTTAGGCAGGTCCCTAGAAAATAATAGCCTATTCTGAGTTTAATTAGGCCTATGTTACGGGTCTGTGCACCAATGACTGTGCAATACAAATTAAATCAATAGGTCGTTATTTTGTTCACACCTATCCGATCACAGTCAACACACAACACACAACACAGTAAAATACAAATCATATTTTTCCCACAAAACTTGTCAAGGGAATGTGTGGAACTGCTGACATAAGAAAGTGATATTTTTGTTCTCCATGTTTCAGCTCTTTCCTACACTCACTCCACTTTGTTAGGGAGCAGCCGTAGGGTCGTATCTTCATCATGATACCCATAGAAATAATAGCAATCCTATTTTCAAAAGCATGTGTGTCTCGTGTTCATGTTTCGCAACCTCCGCTGACTTTTGGAGTTGCCTATACGAGATCGGGGAACATAATAGGCCTACTCCTGATTTATGCTACATTATAGCATGCTAGATGTTTCTGATCAGTGATTTATGATACATTACAGCATGCTAGATGTTTCTGATCAGTGATTTATGCTACATTACAGCATGCTAGATGTTTCTGATCAGTGATTTATGCTACATTACAGCATGCTAGATGTTTCTGATCAGTGATTTATGCTACATTACAGCATGCTAGATGTTTCTGATCAGTGATTTATGCTACATTACAGCATGCTAGATGTTTCTGATCAGTGATTTATGCTACATTACAGCATGCTAGATGTTTCTGATCAGTGATTTATGCTACATTACAGCATGCTAGATGTTTCTGATCAGTGATTTATGCTACATTACAGCATGCTAGATGTTTCTGATCAGTGATTTATGCTACATTACAGCATGCTAGATGTTTCTGATCAGTGATTTATGCTACATTATAGCATGCTATATGTTTCTGACCAGTGATTTATGCTACATTACAGCATGCTAGATGTTTCTGATCAGTGATTTATGCTACATTACAGCATACTAAATGTTTCTCATCAGTGATTTATGCTACATTATAGAATGCTAGATGTTTCTGATCAGGGATAGATGAGCAAACTAACAGATGAGATATACCCCCTCCACTGATTGGCCCAGCCAGAAACCCTTAACCAAATAGCCTATACTGTACAGACTGAGATTCCATGAAACAAAATCACTGATTAATTATCAGGGAAGTCAGGGAAGTCACAGGCTTTTGGTTGGGAGTAGGTCTAGGCTACTAAGTGACTGGTAGGGAGTAGGCCTAGGCTACTAAGTGACTAGCAGGGAGTAGGCCTAGGCTACTAAGTGACTGGCAGGGAGTAGGCCTAGGCTACTAAGTGACTGGTAGGGAGTAGGCCTAGGCTGCTAAGTGACTGGTAGGGAGTAGGCCTAGACTAGTAAGTGACTGGTAGGGAGTAGGCCTAGGCTACTAAGTGACTGGTAGGGAGTAGGCCTAGGCTACTAAGTGACTGGTAGGGAGTAGGCCTAGGATACTAAGTGACTGATAGGGAGTAGGCCAAAGATACTATGTGACAGATAGGGAGTAGGCCTAGGATACTAAGTGACTGGTAGAGAGTAGGCCTAGGATACTAAGTGACTGATAGGGAGTAGGCCTAGGATACTAAGTGACTGGTAGAGAGTAGGCCTAGGATACTAAGTGACTGGTAGAGAGTAGGCCTAGGATACTAAGTGACTGATAGGGAGTAGGCCTAGGATACTAAGTGACTGGTAGAGAGTAGGCCTAGGATACTAAGTGACTGATAGGGAGTAGGCCTAGGATACTAAGTGACTGGTAGAGAGTAGGCCTAGGATACTAAGTGACTGGTAGAGAGTAGGCCTAGGATACTAAGTGACTGATAGGGAGTAGGCCTAGGATACTAAGTGACTGGTAGAGAGTAGGCCTAGGATACTAAGTGACTGATAGGGAGTAGGCCTAGGATACTAAGTGACTGGTAGAGAGTAGGCCTAGGATACTAAGTGACTGATAGGGAGTAGGCCTAGGATACTAAGTGACTGGTAGGGAGTAGGCCTAGGATACTAAGTGACTGATAGAGAGTAGGCCTAGGATACTAAGTGACTGATAGGGAGTAGGCATAGGATACTAAGCGACTGCGAGTGAAGAGTAAAGTGATCCACTTGTTAAACTACATAACATGCTGGCAAAATGTTGTAATAAATGAACCAACTAGACAAGATGATCATGAGCAGCACTCACCTCAACTTAGCTAACCTTTCCCCTGTCTAAGTGTAGCCAAAACAATATCTAAATGGAGATTCAGTGAGACCCCACGCTTGTGTAAGGGGTGCGTACTGGCGGCAGAGAAGTCAGGCGCAGGAGAGCAAAAACTGTTACAACGGCGCTGTTTAAAAAAGTTAATCAATACAATGCACTTACAATAAACACTTTCGGACAAGGACATGGGGGGACAGAGGGTTAAATACACAACATGTAATGATGGTATTGAAACCAGGTGTGTGGGAAGACAAGACAAAACAAATGGAAAATGAAAAGTGGATAAATGATGGCGAGAAGACCGGTGACGCCGACCGCCGAACGCCGCCCGAACAAGGAGAGGAACCAACTTCGGAGGATGTCGTGACAGCTTGTCTCAAAGCAGCACGATGACAATGTCCGAATTATCACCTAGTTGACCACACTATGCGTGGATTGGATGACTTTGGTAGTTTCACTACCAACAATTTGATACATGCCTTCAATTGAATTAGCCTACTTTATTCAAATATTTTGGTCATTCAGTGCTATTTATTCCCACAGGAATTCTTTATGAATCCATCCAGTTGTGGTTAAGAAAACAGTGCACACTTAGTTGTGGGCTATGTGAAGTGACATGCCTTGTAAAGTTTAGAACTGCCAAGGATGGTAAAACCTGCGGTGCCTAGCAACCATCAAGAGTAAGCGCGTAATGCTTGCCATTGCTAACTCAGCATTGCAGCTACGTTTGACACTAAGCCATAGGCAGAACTTTACCGAAATGATTACTAGGTTGTTTGGTGGAAATACAAGTTCAAATCAAATCACATTTTATTTGTCACATACACATGGTTAGCAGATGTTAATGCGAGTGTAGCGAAATGCTTGTGCTTCTAGTTCCGACAATGCAGTAATAACCAACAAGTAATCTAACCTAACAATTCCACAAATACTAACTTATACACACAAGTGTAAAGGAATGAAGAATATGTACATAAAAATATATGAATGAGTGATGGTTACATGCTTTTGGGGTTTTACATGCTATCAGATAATAGCTACTCATGCTTTCGCCGAAAAGCATTTTAAAAATCTGACTTGTTGCCTGGATTCACAACGAGTGTAGCTTTAATTCAGTACCCTGCATGTGTATTTTAATGAACGTTTGAGTTTTAACGAGTGCTATTAGCATTTAGCGTAGTGCATTTGCATTTCCAGATGTCTAGATGGGACGCCTGCGTGTCGGGTAGGAGCAAGAGGTTAAAGTGGCTAGTGATACATTTTTAACGTAAATTTCCATTATTAAAGTGAGCTGGAGCTGAGTCAGTATGGTGGCAGCAGCCACTTAATGTTAGTGGTGGCTGTTTAACAGTCTGATGTCCTTGATATAAGTGCTTTTTTTTTTATAGGTGCTTTTACACCTGCATTGTTTGCTGTTTGGGGTTTTAGGCTGGGTTTCTGTACAGCACTTTGAGATATCAGCTGATGTACGAAGGGCTATATAAATAAATTTGATTTGATTTTGATTTGATATAGCAGCTGTTTTTCAGTCTCTCGGTCCCTACTTTGATGCGCCTGTACTGACCTCGCCTTCTGGATGATAGCGGGTGAACATGTTTATTCCATGTGTAACTCTGTGTTGTTTTATGTGTCGAATTGCAACACTTTATCTTGGCCAGGTCACAGTTGCAAATGAGAACTTGTTCTCAACTAGCCTACCTGGTTAAATAATGGTGAAATCTATATTTTTTTAAATAAACAGGCAGTGGCTCGAGTGATTGTTGTCCTTGATGATCTTTATGACCTTCCTGTGACATCGGGTGGTGTAGGGGTCCTGGAGGGCAGGTAGTTTGCCCCCGGTGATGCGTTGTGCAGACCTCACAACCCTCTGGAGAGCCTTACGGTTGTGGGTGGGGCAGTTGCCGTACCAGGCGGGGATACAGCCCGACAGGATGCTCTTGATTGTGCATCTGTAGAAGTTTGTGAGTGCTTTTGGTGACAAGCCTAATTTCTTCAGCCTCCTGAAGTTGAAGAGGTGCTGCTGCTCCAACCAAATGGAGTCGTGGTCAGCTTTTCCAAAATGAGGGCGGGGGATGGCCTTATTTAAGTCGCGGAAGTTAGAATAACAATGATCCAGGGATTTACCAGCCCTTCGATATGCTGATAGAATTTAGGGAGTCTTGTTTTCAGATTAGCCTCGTTTCCAGTTTACATAGTCAAATAAAGTCCGTTAAGGGCCGTCGATGTGTCTGCTTGGGGGGGGGGGAATATATACGGCTGTGATTATAATCAAAGAGAATTCCCTTGGTAGATAATGCGGTCGACATTTGATTGTGAGGAATTCTAAGTCAGGTGAACAGAAGGACTTGAGTTCCTGTATGTTGTTACGATCACACCTGTCACGACTTCTACCGAAGGTAACTCCTCTCCCTGCTCGGGCGGTGCTCGGCGGTCAGCGTCACCGGGTTACTAGCCGCCACCGATCCTGGTTTCGGGGCGGCAGGGTAGCCTAGTGGTTAGAGCTTTGGACTAGTAACCGGAAGGTTACAAGTTCAAACCCCTGAGCTGACAAGGTACAAATCTGTTGTTCTGGCTCTGAACGGGCAGTTAACCCACTGTTCCTAGGCCATCATTGAAAATAAGAATTTGTTCTTAAATGACTTGCCTAGTTAAATAACGGTAAAGGTAAAATGTAAAAAATTGTGTTTATTTCTGTGTGTATATAGGGTACCTGTTGCCTGCCTTAGTTTGTGTGGGATTAGACTTGTGTGTGTATTGGGCTCGGTTGTATTTGATGTTTGTTGTTTTCTGTGATTATGCACATGTATGTAAAGTGTCGGAACTGTGTTTGTACAGTGCATTTGCACAAGTTTCTGAGTATCGAGAGCGTAGTTTTTTGTATTTCCGTCTCTGCAATTTTTGTAGTGGTGGACTATATGATTAAACACCCTTCTCAGACATCCCTGCTCTCCTGCGCCTGACTCCTACATCTCTCACCGAGACGCGCGTTATCACAACACCACGTCTTGTTAATCATAAGGCTTACCCACCCCCCGCCCCTCTTCTTACCAGAAATATGCTTGTCTCCGTCGGCGCGATGCGTGAAGAAACCAGCTGGCTGCACCGACTCCGATAGCATCTCTCGAGTGAGCCACGTTTCCGTGAAGCAAAGAACGTTACAGTTTCTGATGTCGCTCTGGAAAGCTACCCTTGCTCGGATTTCATCAATCTTGTTGTCAAGAGACTGGACATTGGCGAGTAGTATGCTAGGGAGTGGTGCGCGATGTGCCCGTCTCCGGAGCCTGACCAGAAGACCGATTCGTTTGCCCTTTTATTGTGACATTGTTTAGGTTCGCTGGCTGGGATCCGATCCATTGTCCTGGTTGGAAGGCAAAACACAGGATCCGCTTCGGGAAAGTCATATTCCTGGTAGTAAAGATGGTGAGTTGATGTTGCTCTTATATTCAGTAGTTCCTCCCGACTGTATGTAATCAAACCTAAGATTACCTGGGGTACCAAAGTAAGAAATAACACATAAAAAAACAGTAGGACAGTATGTTTGTCTTGTCCCGTCCCAAGTATATATATTTTTCTTTGAATATATTTCGCATATATTTTTAATATCCTTTTTCATCTCAATTTCCATCTACGGACTGAACATACTCTCCTGCAACCCGCCTCACCCAATGTGGTACGGATCTGTTATTTTTTAGACTTTAGAACAAGAACCCCCATCAGAAGCTAGCCAGCTAACTAGCTACTAGTCAGTTAGCCCCTGCAAGCAGTCATCACTGTTAACTCGGACATCAGCCTGGCTCAGCCTGGTCTATTCCTGCCAGTCTGCACAGCGCGATATCAACCCAGAGCATATTGGACTGCTTTTTCTCTACCACATCTCTGTATTCCTACCGCAAGCTCTGATACTCATTGCAGCTAGCTAGCTGCTATCCGAGTGGCTAGTCCTGGCTAACGTCTCTGTCCCGAAGCAAGCACCAGTTAGCCTGGAGCTAACCTGGAGCTAGGCCCATCTCCAGGCTAGCTGAAGACTCTTTTACTGCCGACACGTAGCCCTGCCGATCCATCATGACTTGTCTGCCGACGTAACCATCCGAGGGGGTTTCAACAGGCTCTTCCTTTGTGACGTCCCCCGAAAGCCCATACGCTAGCCTGCTAGCCCCGGCACGCTAGATATCTGAATCGCTGTATCTCCAGCTCGCCTAGCTACTCACTGGACCCTATGATCACTAAACTACACATGCATCTCCCTAGTGTAAATATGCCTTGTCTATTGCTGTTTTGGTTAGTGATTGTCTTGTGTCACTTTAGAACCTTCCAGCCCTGCTCAATATGCCTAAGTTAGCCCCTTTGTTCCAACCCCCACACATGCAGTGACCTCATCTGGCGTAAATGGTGCCTCCAGAGACAAAACCTCTCTCATCATCACTCAATGCCTAGGTTTACCTCCACCCTATTCACATCCTACCACACCCTTGTCTGTCTGTACATTATGCCTTGAATCTATTCTTCTGCGCCCAGAAATCTGCTACTTTTACTCTTTGTTCTGAATGCACTAGACGACCAGTTCTTATAGCCTTTAGCCGTACCCTTATTCTACTCCTCCTCTGCTCCTCTGGTGATGTAGAGGTCAGGCCCTGTAGCCCCTAGCTCCACCCTCATTCCCCAGGCGCTCTCATTTGTTGACTTCTGTAACCGTAAAAGCCTTGGTTTCATGCATGTTAACATTAGAAGCCTCCACCCTAAGTTTGATTCACTGCTTTAGCACATTCCGCCAACCCAGACCAGTGTCTGAATCCTGGCTTAGGATAATCCTAAAATTTCCATCCCTAACTATAACATTTTCCAACAAGATAGAACTGCCAAAGGGGGCGGAGTTGCAATCTACTGCAGAGATTGACAGAACTTTGCAGACTTACTTTCCAGGTCTATGCCAAAACAATTCCAGAATTTACTTGTTTCAGAACCAAGTCTCTCACCATTGCCTCTTGTTATAGACCCCTTTCAGGCCCCAGCTGTGCCCTGGACACCATATGTGAATCGATTGCCCCCCATCTATCTTCATAGTTCATACTGTTAGACAACCTAAACTGGGACACGTTAACACCACGGCAGTCCTACTAATCTTATCAAGTAACCTACCAGGTACAACCCTAAATCCGGAACCATGGTCAAACCTTTTAGATATCATCCGGACCAACTTGTACCCTCTAAATACACCTTTGCTGTCTTCAACCAGGATCTCAGTGAACATTGCCTCATTGTCTGTGTGCGTAATGGGTCCGCGGTCAAACGACCACCCTTCATCACTGTCAAACGCTCCCTAAAACACTTCAGCGAGCAGGCCTTTCTAATCGACCTGGTCCGGGTATCCTGGAAGGATATTGACCTCATCCTGTCAGTAGAGGATGCCTGGTTGCTCTTCAAAAGTGCTTTCCTCTCCATCTTAAATAAACATGCCCCTTGAGATATTGCCCTTGGTTCATCCCAGACTTGACTGCCCTTGACCAGCACAAAAACATTCTGTGGTGTTCTGCATTAGCATCGAATAGCCCCCACAATATCAACTTTTGAGGGAAGTCAGGAACCAATATACTCAGTCAGTTAGGAAAGATAAGGCAAGCTTTTTAAAACAGAAATGTGCATCCTGTGGCAGTAATTCCCCAAAGTTTTGGGACACTGTAAAGTCCACGGAGAATAAGAGCACCTCCTCCCAGCTCAGTCACTTTAACTATACATTCATGTACATACTATCTCAATTGGTCTGACCAACCAATGCTCCCACATATTGGCCTAACCGGGCAATCTGCATTGTGTCCCACCCACCACCTGTCAACCCCTATTTTACGCTTCTGCTACTCTCTGTTCATCATATATGCATAGTCACTTTAACCATGTCTACATACTACCTCAATCAGCCTGACTAAATGGTGTCTGTATGTAACCTCGCTACTTTTATAGCCTCGCTACAATATATATATGTTTTATTTCTTTATTTACCTATTGTTCACCTAATACATTTTTTGCACTATTGGTAAGAGCCTGTAAGTAAGCATTTCACTGTAAGGTCTACAGCGCACGTGATAAATAAACTTTGATTTGATTTGAGTGTTAATGCTAAATTGTAATTATTTCTCCTCCGTGGCCAATTTATTGCCTTACTCCCTACTCTTCACATTTACACACACTGTACATAGATTTTTTCTATTGTGTTATTGACTGTACGTTTGTTCATGTTTAACTCTGTGTTGTTGTTTTTGTCGCACTGCTTTGCTTTATCTTGGCCAGGTCGCAGTTGTAAATGAGAACTTGTGCTCAACTAGCCTGTCTGGTTAAATAAAGTGAAATAAAGTGAATAAAGGTGAAATAAAAATGTTTGTTTTTTTAAAGATCCCATGGTACTTATCGTAAGAGTAGGTGTGTTAACCCTGGTGTCCTGGCTAAATTCCCACTCTGGCCCCCATACCATCATGGCCACCTAATCATCCCCAGCTTCCAATTGGCTCCTTTCCCCTGTAACTATTCCACAGGTCTCCATATCTCTCCCTCCTCTCTCACGAACCCTCAGGTTCACCCTTTCCCTCCCCCTCTCCCCCAGTACGCCCAGTGACTGAGCCATGACTATGTTTTTCCCAATGATAGCAGATGACTGACTGGACCTCCCATCCCATGGCAGACACACTGGTGCCCAGCCACAGACCCATTACAATAACAACGAGCCTACATCAGAACCTTACACACACAGATACAGCCCAACATCACAAGCCAAAATAAATTCCAAAGATGACCCACATAGTCAGAGACAAGCAACTTCCTTCCTCTGACTTCCTATTCTGGATATTGGCATATTTTTCTCGTCTCTTCTTCTCTCTCTCTTCTCTCTCCTTTCCCAAATCCGAGTATCCTGGTCCATCATGGTCATCCTCATTATAAAGTTTGTCTAGAGTTGTGTTATTAGAGACCATTTCAGATTCTAACTCAACTGCATGGCTAAGATGGGAAGAATAGACTAGGTTTTCAAAGAGATTTCAAGACTAACAAGAGTAGAGGATTACGTTTCATCTTCTCTGGCACTTGTAGGCTTCTTCCCTGGTTCTATTGGAATCACACTCACAATTTAATCAGCTTCTCTGACATGGGAATGAGAAAATGCGCTCGAACACACACACACACACACACACACACACACACACACACACACACACACACACACACACACACACACACACACACACACACACACACACACACACACACACACACACACACACACACACACACACACACACACTGATTAATCAGAGAAGATGACAGAACAAAACCAGGCCGGCCAAGGAGAATGAGAGACAGGGGTTGCAATCCCTTTAAGTGAAAAAAGAACGACAGAAGGATGATGAAAGTGACAAAACAAGAGCAGCTTAAAATAACTCCTTCCTCCTTAAACAGTTTGGGTTTAACCCTAATTAGCGAGATGGTAATTCAGCAACTTCAGATGTAGCAAGAAGGAACACGTAAGCAGGAAGTAAGCCCTCCCCAAAAACTGTCAGCAGTTTTATATAACCCAATTCTCTTCTCCATAATTGACTCAGTACTCAGTACTCTTTTCCTCTCCATACTAGGGTTTACCAAGAAATTACTTCCCAGTATTCCCGCTCAAACCGGAAGCATATAATACCATGCTTAACATTGACAACATGGTCAGACTAGCCACATTATCCATATTGAGAATGTTGTCAGTGGTGGAACGTCACAACTCGGCAACTCGGGTAACAACTTTTTCTCCGTTTCCCACTTGTAAATCTGACTTGGAGGGTCATTCAATTGACATTTTCAACTGGGAATAAGGAACGTCCGATAACTCAAAACGTGAACACGGCAGTAACCTAGGTCATTTTAACAGGCCAATGAAGCACTGTTGGCCGACTGGTAAAATATAGTGAAAATGACAGTTGTTTTAACTTTGACTGAAATATGCAGCTTGGTCTTTTTCTCTTCCCTTGCACCTGGCTATTAGGGGAATTTGGGAAGGTTGTGGATTTTTGGCATATTGTGGTGATTTTGTCAAAGCGAACTTATCTGATTCTCAGCTACTCAAAGAGATAAGCTGTAGCAGAGATTCAGCACCATGAAAAGTGCTGTGGTTGATTTGCCTGCAAATCTAAAGATATATTGTTGAAGTCGGAAGTTTACATACACTTAGGTTGGAGTCATTAAAACTTGTTTTTCAACCACTCCACACATTTCTTATAATGATCTCAATTAGCTTATCAGAAGCTTCTAAAACCATTCAATCATTTTCTGGAATTTTCCAAGCTGGTCAAAGGCACAGTCAACTTAGTGTATGTAAACTTCTGACCCACTGGAATTGTGATACAGTGAATTATAAGTGAAATAACCTGTCTGTAAACTATTGTTGAAAACATTTATTGTGTCATGCGGAAAGTAGATGTCCGAGCCTACTTGCCAAAACTGTAGTTTGTTAACAAGAAACTTGTGGTTGAAAAACGAGTTTTAATGACTCCAACCTAAGTGTATGTAAACTTCCGACTTGAACTGTGTGTGTTTATATATACTGAGCAAAAATATAAACGTAACATGCAAAGTGTTGGTCCCATGTTTCATGAGCTGAAATAAAAGATCCCAGAAATGTTCCATGCACAAAAGGCGTATTTCTCTCAAATTTTGAGCACAAATTTGTTTATATCCCTGTTAGTGATTTCTCATTTGCCAAGATAATCCACCCACCCGACAAGTGTGGCATATCAAGAAGCTGATGAAACAGCATGATCATTCCACAGGTGCACCTTGTGCTGGGTCAATAAAAGGCCACCTTAAAATGTGCAGTTTTGTAATACAAAACAATGCCACAGATGTCTCAAGTTTTGAGGGAGCGTGCAATTGGCATGCTGCCCGCTGGAATGTCCACCAGAGCTGTTGCTAAAGAATTGAATTTTAATTTCTCTACCATAAGCCGCCTCCAACGTTGTTTTAGAGAAGTTAGCAATACGTCCAATTGGCCTCCCAACCGCAGACCACGTGTAACCATGCCAGCCCAGGACCTCCACATCTGGCTTCATACCTGCGGATCATCTGAGACCAGGCAGCTGATGAAACCGAGGAGTATTTCTGTCTGTAATAAAGCCCTTTTGTGGGAAAAAAAATATGTTGATTGGCTTGGCCTGGCCTGGCTTCCCAGTAGATAGGCCTGGCTCCCAGGCCCACCCGTGGCTGCGCCCCTGCCCAGTCATGTGAAATCCATAGATTAGGACCTAATGAATGTATTTCAATTGACTGATTTCCTATTATGAACTGTAACTCCGTTAAACTGTTGAAATTGTTGCATATTCCATTTATATTTTTGTTCAGTACACTGTTACATCTGCTCCTGCCATGCCTTCTACTGCTCATCCTGTGTCTCCTTGTCCTGCCGCCACTCCACCAGTGCTCTCTCCCTCTCCCCGCGTGTGTGATTCTGTGGGAGGAGACAGGTGTGCTGGACTCTAAGCAGATCCCCACCAGCTGCAACCTGTTCCATAATCAAGACCTCTACAAATACTCAGTCCTGCCACTTCCACACTGCCAGATCATAATCTCTGCTCAGTCAGTCCATGTTTCTAGCCATTTGGTAATATTTAGATCCTGTTATCTGGTTATTCCTGTTTTCCTTGCCTGACGCTGTTTTCCTCTCAGCTACAGTTCTGCCCGCTCTGACTCTGGTCCCTGCCTCCTGTCCCACGTCTGCTCATCCTGCTACTCTGTCCTGGATTCCCCTTGGACCTGCTTACCCTGTCCCAACACCTCTCGCCTCAGCCTCTGCACCTGGTTTCCTGCAACCCACCCAAGCTTCCCTGGCCTGCACTCCATCTTCCACCTGTGTTTCAATAAATACCTTGGTTACTTCATCCCAGTTTTCTCGTCTGAGTCTGCTCTTGGGTTTCCCTGTTCCACTCCGGGTAACATACAATATACTTGAAGTTCAATCCCCTTTTCCTAAATTAATGTGTGAAGACAAGTATGACGCAAAACGTTTATGGTTATTGTCCATAATTGTCAGTTACAAGATTATAAGATCATTGTGCCAGTCATACTATCTGCTATCCCCTACCCCTCCACACCATCCACTCTGTCCCCCCCCCCCCTGCACCCTTTCCCTGATGTCAGGTTATTGTTTTCTCCCTGCACTAAATCTTCTTTCTGTATATCTTAGAGTTGCCCAGGTAATGCCTGGCTAAACCAGGAGTGTCAGGGAGAGAGATTGGGGGGTAGGATAGAGAGGTTAGTTGGTTATTACCCTCTCCCTGACCTCTAACCTTGGACCAATTATGACTGTGACCGCATAGACCTGAGGTCTATATCTTCTCTAAAACATGCCCCACTTTCCTCTCTCTCTCTCTGTCATTTTCTTACACTCTCTCTCTTCAACTCTAATTCGCTCTCACTGTATAGCTCTCCCTCTATCTCTTTCTGCCTCTCTTCATCACCCCCCCCTCTCTCTATATATATCACTCTCTCGAGGCTTTGGCCCAAATGATAAATCAAGCGGTGATCAATAATTCAAACACTTTCAAGCTTTGTCTCCTCTACCTCTCACAGCGTAAAGGAGAGGGGGAAGGAATGAACGTTAGACTAGAGAGCGAGAGGGAGAGAGGCTCTGTTAAACCAGGCAGCTATCAATAATTCAAACACTTTCAAGCTTTGTCTCCTCTACCTCTCACAGCGTAAACGAGAGGGAGAGGGGGAAGGAATGATAGACTAGACAGAAACAACGAGAGAGAGAGAGGCTCTGTTAAACCAGGGATCTAACACAGAACAGCTAAACGAGACTTGAGTCCTCCTAAACAATGTAAGCAATGCTCTTCAACCATGAATACACTGGAAGCTCATCAGGTGAGAGAGAATGACACCATTATTTTCAGGTATGAAGATTCTGGCCTGCTCTTGTGGACTCGTAGGTTTCCTAGCTTCCTGAGACTGTTGGTCATTAAGGGTGGAAAGTCACCTTTCACCAGACCCCCTGAGTTAACATACACTGCTAGATTTCCCTCTCCTTTCATGTCCTGGGTCAGACAGAATCTTTCCCTTAAAATCATACAGCAGTGGGAACCATGACTTTAGTTTAAGATTTAAGTTGTTTCTGGTGATGAGAGGTAGGAGGGGTGCTGTACAAAACAAAGTAATCAGTGATTAGACCGTCTTGAACCAATCAGAGTATCAAAGCCAAAGTGTGATCTGGCAACCCATCGGTTTCTGGACCAATCACTGTGTTGGCATTCGGTGAAGGGTCAGGGAGGTACTCAGATCGACTCATTGTGGAGAAGAAACTAACGTCCGTGGGCAATGCATTTGGCCAGAGCAAGAAGTCTGGGTTACCAGGCAAACCACGGTCCTCCTGATGACCAAATATAGACCACTCTGTTGTGGCTGTTGACTGTTCCAGCATCTTCTCCCTTACCCTTCTATCTCCCCCTTTCACCGTTCTCTCTCTCTCAATGGGAGGTTATTTCCCTCTCTCTTTACACACACACACACACACACACACACACACACACACACACACACACACACACACACACACACACACTTTAAAACTCAAGGTACAAATTCACCTGATTTACCCAGCTGAAGGCATGACACTGTTATTAACCTAAACAAACACACACACACACAGGTCTGTAGGCAGGCTGTGCTGTGTTTTACCGCTGTGGCGTTCGCTCCAGCTGCAGTAATTATACCTAACGAGGCATTAATAATAAAGCTATGCCGAGGCACAGGACAGATTGTGTGTGTATGCGTGCGCGTGTGAATATGGGGGAGGGGTAGCCTGCAAATTGGGGCGACATTCAGCAACAAATAGCTCATGATTATTCATGATCAAATTTGAATGTTTAATACTCTGGCATGCACCAAATGAACCGGCAAGGTTCCGACACATCATTACTAAAAACCAGCCTTAAATCCTTTGTAATGTGTTGAAATAATGTGATACACGCCAAATACAGAAGTCCGTGTTTTGAGGATAAAAGAAGCAAGTCTTTAGTCCAAATATTCTAACAACCATAAAGCCTAGAAATTCTCTACAATATTTCACTCAGTTCTCAGGGGAACTTTACTGGAAATCTGTCATAAGGCCTATACATGAAAACACTGTGGTAACACTTATGTCAGGCTATATTCCTTAGAAACAATGCACTTGAGCACCAGTTTCTTTATGCGTTTTCATAATGCACTCATTCGACACACACCGACGCCAACACAGAGACACCTTTTCTAGAGGATGGGAATGAGATAATCACAGAACCATGACTCCTCCTCCTCTTCTCCTCCTTCCCTCTCTCTTTTCTTTCATAACAACAACTCACAGACACAGATGAATTAGAATTGCAGATAGTCTCCACTATCTCTGACTGTATCAGGGCTCTCGATCTGGCTGGTTGTTCTCCACCTCAGAGCTGGCTAGCCAACTCTCCTCCAAGCCAAGTACATTATTGCTGAGTAGGGTGTTGTGCTTTTGTTTTTCAAGGGTCATAGTTGAAGGGACTGATTTCCATCTGTGACCTCATACACTATGCAAGTGATGAGGCAAGTAGGTTTGTAGTTTTTAATGTTGTAGTCTTTTTCAATGAAAACCTAATGAAAGGCATCTGGCAGTGATAGGATTCAGAAAATATTCAATTAATATAGTACCCAACATCCAATTTGTACCAAACTTCTTCCTACCAGTGCCAATGAGTAAGACATGAGTAATAATTGTTTTGGGTGAAAAGTCACCCACAAGCCCTCCACACCCCAATCCCACCCTAACAACGAGAATACAGTATCAGTGTTCTACGATTTTAAAACAATCTTGAGATGGTGGATGTCTAGATTCTCCTTCTTGTGCTTTTTGACGTGGAACGACCATTATTTCTGGATGACTCTGTAATTATTATATTGTATTGATGAATGTGCTGTATTGTTGAGGGAGCATAAGCATTTCGCTGCACCTTTCAAACCCGCTGTAAACTATGTATGTGATTTTGTGCGCCTGTCTGCCTATGTGTCTGTTTCTCACGCTGGTGTGGCCTCATTTCACCACTTAAGACTCCACACAACAGGTCATCTTGAGAACAACAGACACTAAAAAACAAAACCGTAACTAAATGTTAGGTAAAACAACAATCGCAAAAACGTTTGATGACCAAACAAGTACAGCAGATGGAAGACTGGCAAACCAGCCATTACTCTGAGGCAGTGCTATACAGAGAGACATCCCATCTGTCCTGAAAGGTCAGTCAGTGTAGAGGAACAAGAGGATTCCCAATCAATAGAAACTCATTATCCGCCTTCAGAGGGAAATCACCATGCGCAACTCCCTGCCTGGCCACGATGCAGCGAACCACAAGTTAATTAGGGATGACAATGATGCCATTGTGGTTTGATCCAGAAAGACATTACAAAGCTACTTATTATCATCACATAGTCTGTGCCTATATCTGTTCTATTTTTAGCACAAATAACTGTTTATGGTGTGCTATTGATGGTGATTTACATAATGTTTGCTAATTTATTGAAACTGAAACTGAAACTGAAATATCACATTTACATAAGTATTCAGACCATTTACTCAGTACTTTTTTGAAGCACCTTTGGCAGCGATTACAGCCTCGAGTCTTCTTGGGTATGATGCTACAAGCTTGGCACATCTGTATTTGGGGAGTTTCTCCCATTCTTCTCTGCAGATCCTCTCAAGCTCTGTAAGGTTGGATGGGGAGTGTCGCTGCACAGATATTTTCAGGTCTCTCCAGAGATGTTTGATCGGGTTCAAGTCCGGGCTCTGGCTGGGCCACTCACGGACATTCAGACACTTGTCCTGAAGCCACTCCTGCGTTGTCTTGGTTGTGTGCTGTCATGACTGTCCTGATCAGGTCAGGTTACAGGAGACCACAACCCTACAGATTATCTCTCAACCCCAACAGAGGAGGAGAGATCTAGTGGTCTGAAGTTGTCGGGGTTTAATGACCCCTCACGCCCCTGGTAAATCTCAGGCCACAGACAAATTCCTTTGTCCTGTTACTATGGAGAACCAGCCTCAGAACATTAAACATTAAATAAAGGGACTTTGGAACAATGGTTTCCGTCAGCCACAATGGTGGTCATGACGATAGATGCTGTTACTGGATTCTTCTGTCGAAAGACAGGCGGACCAAAACGCAGCGTGGTTGAAGTTCATGGTTTTTTTAATAAGAAAAACTATACATGAACAAACTACAAAAACAAGAAACGTGTAAACTCGAAACAGTCCTAACTGGTGCAAAACACAGAGACAGGAGACAATCGCCCATGAAATACCCAAAGAATATGGCTGCCTAAATATGGTTCCCAATCAGAGACAACGATAAACACCTGCCTCTGATTGAGAACCACTCTAGGAAACCATGGACTTTCCTAGACAACTCTACTAAACACAACCCCATAAATCTAATAAACCCCTAGACAAGACAAGACACATAAATCACGCATGTCACACCCTGGCCTGACCAAAATAATAAAGAAAACACAAAATACTTAGGCCAGGGCGTGACAGATGGAATATGAAAATGTATGTCATTTTGTTATTGAAGGTTAATAGATGACGTTATTACGAAAACATTGTAACGTGAAGAGTTTTCATAGTATATGTTTGATGTTTATACATTGTACGTTGTGTGGAAAATGTCCAAATCAAAGGGAATGTTTTGGTAAAGATGATATGTGAAGTTAGTTGTCTAAAATTGGATTTGAGAAAACCTAGACCTTGCTCTTAACTTGGTACACCCAGAGAATTTCCCTAAAGGTGGTTACACCCACTTCTGACCCAAGGGTATAAAACCTGTGAGTAAAGAATTTACAGATAAGACTACGTGACCCAAGCTGCAGCCAAGGTCTAAAAAGTAAACGAACCCAGAACGCAACACAAGTTTGAAGTCTTTTTCTACCCAAGCTACGGATGAGTAGCTGTGTCTAAGCGGGTGAATTCAAGCCGGACCACCTAGCATCCAAACCCAGGGAATCGTGGTATCTAAACGGTTTCATTCCTATGCTGTGAGCTCTGAGCTACAGAGTTGTCTGTCCTCAGAAGACCCCTTCCAGAGCAAGGGTGAGGGAACAGACTCCTAAGCCAAAAGGACGCTGACATCGTGAGGAGGACCAGAAAGGTGCACCGGGCAAGTGCGTCATTGAGCAGCCTGAACGGTCCCCGCAGAGAATCCTCGGAGATCTTCCCCACATAATTACATCATTATATTCTGACCCATAAGAGCGGTAGTTTGGGGCAAGGCTAGGGTTAGAATAGCATAGCTGACAAATTCACCCAAATGTATATTTATCTTGTGTACTTTCTTTTTTCTCTTTCTTTGAAATCCCCATTTTGGGTAACACGCACCATAGCGTGTTGGCCCGTTATACTAAGTTCTAATCAATAGCCTAATGTGTTCTTTTTTATGTGTATCTTTTATCATCAATTTAGCTTTCTAGTGAATAAATATTCAACTAAGATTGGTGTGGTATGAACTCATTGGTGAGACCCGGGTCCGTGCAGATTCACGGACTATACGACGTTCAGAACGAGATTGTAGAGGTAACTGGTTAATTAGCGGCTGTTGTAAAATCGATATTCTGATATTGTTGGAGTTAATTTGGGAAATAGAAACTAGTTTTCCCATGGTGCCCCAGGTTAATGAGTTAATAATTGCTTGATACAGTTATTCACACAATTAGAAACTTTTAATCATTCGATGAACAACAGTCATCACATTAACTAATACAACGTCACGACAGTGCTTCGGGTTGTTGTCTTGTTGGAAGGTGAACCTTTGCCCCAGTCTGATGTCCTGAGCGCTCTGGAGCAGGTTTTCATCAAGGATCTCTCTGTACTTTGCTCCGTTCATCAATGCCTTGTTCCTGACAAGTCTCCCAATACCTGCCGATGAAAAACATCCACACAGCATGATGATGCCACCACCATGCTTTACTGTAGTGATGGTGCCAGGTTTCCTCCAGACTTGACACTTGGCATTCAGGCCAAAGAGTTCATTCCTGGTTTTATCAGACCAGAGAATCTTGTTTCTCATGGTCTGAGAGTCTTTAGGTGACTTTTGGCGGGCTGTCATGTGCCTTTTACTGAGGAGTGGCTTCTGTCTGGTCACTCTACCATAAAGGTCTGATTGTGGGGTGCTGCAGAGATGGTTGTCCTTCTGGAAGGCTCTCCTTTCTCCACAGAGGAACTCTAGAGATCTGCCAAGAGTGACCATCGGGTTCTTGGTCACCTCCCTGACCAAGACCCTTCTCCTCTGATTGCTCTGTTTGGCCAGGTGGCCATCTCTAGGAAGAGTCTTGATGGTTCCAAACTTCTTCCACTTAAGAATGATGGAGGCCACTGCGTTCTTGGGGACCTTCAATGCTGCAGACATTTTATATACCCTTCCCCAGATCTGTGCCTCGACACATTCCTGTCTCTGAAAAAACCTAAGTTACTGTGAGGGCCTGTATGGTCAGTGGTTTTTCCTGACCACACATGACCTAGCCTAAGCAGGAAAATCTCTGGGCCTTTACAGAGAGAACCCTTATAGTTGTGCCTTGGTTTTCATAGATCACTCCACTCCAAACCCTGAGCACTCCTCGTCCCTCCCTTTTCTACGGGCCAGATCAAACTAATCAAAACAGAGCGAGGAGGTGTGCCTGACCTAACCCAACACAGGAAGTGTTTGGGGCATTCAGAAATAGTGCTGGGTAGAATAAGGCTGTTCCAGTGGTCTTCAGGGACTCTTTAGGAAGGCTGTTGACAGCTTTATACACGTCTTAACAAATTCCTTTACCACTTATCTCTAATGAGGAAAAAAGGTCAGGGCAGGGGGGTGGAGAGAAACAGGTGTGTTACTCTGAGCAGGGGCGCGGGAGTGTGTGAGTGTGTTGTGTGTGTACATTTCTGTCTATGTGCATACGGGGAGGAAAGTACGTGTTGTCATAGCATTTCATAAATGTGTGATTAGTGTGTTGTATGTATGGAAGTAGGGGAGAGTATAGGGATATTGTTATCCACGTCGGCACCAACAATGTTAGGATGAACAAGTCAGACGTCACCAAGAGCAACATAGCTTCAGCGTGTAAATCGGCTAGAAAGATGTGTCGGCATCGAGTAATTGTCTCTGGCCCCCTCCCAGTTTAGGGGGAGTGATGAGCTCTACAGCTTGTTTGATACCCGTTTTCTGCCCCTCCCAAAATATATAATTTTTTGATAATTGGCCTTCTTTCTGGGACTCACCCACAAACAGGACCAAGCCTGGCCTGTTGAGGAGTGACGGACTCCATCCTAGCTGGAGGGGTGCTCTCATCTTATCTACCAACATAGACAATGAGATAGGGTGCAGGCCAGGAACCAGGCTTTTAGCCAGCCTGCCAGCTTAGTGGAGTCTGCCACTAGCACAGTCAGTGGAGTCAGCTCAGCTATCCCCATTGAGACCGTGTCTGTGCCTCGATCGAGGCTGGGCAAAACTAAACATGGCGGTGTTCGCCTTAGCAATCTCACTAGAATAAAGACCTCCTCCATTCCTGTCATTATTGAAAGAGATTGTGATATGTCACATCTCAAAATAGGGCTACTTAATGTTAGATCCCTCACTTCCAAGGCAATTATAGTCAATGAACTAATCACTGATCATAATCTTGATGTGATTGGCCTGACTGAACATGGCTTAAACCTGATGAATTTACTGTGTTAAATGAGACCTCTCCTCCTGGTTACACTAGTGACCATATCCCCCGCACATCCCGCAAAGGCATAGGTGGTGCTAACATTTCTGATAGCAAATTTCAATTTACAAAAAAAAATGACTGCGTTTTCGTCTTTTGAGCTTCTAGTCATGAAATGTATGCAGCCTACTCAATCAGTTTTTATAGCTACTGTTTACAGGTCTCCTGGGCCATATACAGCGTTCCTCAGTTCCCTGAATTCCTATCGGACCTTGTAGTCATTGCAGATAATATTAACATTTTTGGTGACATTAATATTCACATGGAAAAGTCCACAGACCCACTCCAAAAGGCTTTTGGATCCATCATCGACTCAGTGGGTTTTGTCCAACATGTCTCTGGACCTACTCACTGCCACAGTCATACTCTGGGCCTAGTTTTGCCCCATGGAATAAATGTTGTGGATGGTTTTTCCTCATAATCCTGGACTATCAGACCACCATTTTGTTACATTTGCAATCGCAACAAATCATTTGCTCAGACCCCAATCAAGGATCATCGAAAGCTGTGCTATAAATTCTCGGACAACCCAAAGATTCCTAGATGCCCTTCCAGACTCCCTCCACCTACCCAAGGACGTCAGAGTACAAAAATCAGTTAACCACCTAACTGAGTAACTACATTTAATCCTCAAGAGAGGATGGCTTTCACTTCAGCAGTGATAAATTCATGAACTTCTTTGACGAAAAGATCATGATCATTTGAAAGCAAATTACGATCTCCTCTTTAAATCTGTGTATTTCTCCAAAGCTCAGTAGTCCTGAGTCTGCACAACTCTGCCAGGACCTAGGATCAAGGAAGACACTAAGTTTCTTAATACTATATCTCTTGACATATTGATGAAAATAATCATGGCCTCTAAACCTTCAAGCTGCATACTGGACACTATTCCAACTAAACTACTGAAAGAGCTGCTTCGTGTGCTTGGCCCTCCTATGTTGAACATAATAAACGGCTCCCTATCTACAGGATGTGTACCAAACTCACTAAAAGTGGCAGTAATAAAGCCTCTTTTGAAAAAGCCAAACCTTGACCCAGAAAAGATTTTTATAACTATAAAAATTGTAGAAAAAACTGTTGCGCTGCAACTTACTGCCTTCCTGAAGACAATGTATACGAAATGCTTCAGTCTGGTTTTAGAACCCATCATAGCACTGAGACTGCACTCGTGAAGGTGGTTAATTACCTTTTAACGGCGTCAGAACAAGGCTCTGCATCTGTCCTCGTGCTCCTAGACCTTAGTGCTGCTTTTGATACCATCGATCACCACATTCTTTTGGGAAACCCAAATTGGTATACACGGACAGGTTCTAGCCTGGTTAAGATCTTAGCTGTCGGAAAGATATCAGTTTGTCTCTGTGGATGGTTTGTCCTCTGACAAATAAACTGTACATTTCGGTGTTCCTCAGTGTTCCGTTTTAAGACCACTTGTTTTCACTCTATATTTTACCTCTTGGCAATATCATTCAGAAACATGTCACTGCTATTAGGACGATACACAGTTGTACATTTCGATGAAACATGGTGAAGCCCCAAAACTCCCTGGAAGCCTGTGTTTAAGACATAAGGAAGATGGCGGCAAATGTTTTACTTTTAAACTTGAACAAAACAGAGATCCTTGTTCTAGGTCCCAAAAAACAGAGGCCTTCTTTTGGCTCTGAAAATTAATCTTGAAGGTTGTACAGTCATCTTGAATAAAACTGAAGGACCTCGGCGTTACTCTGGACCCTGATCTCACTTTTGATGAACATATCAAGAATATTTCATGGACAGCTTTTTCCATCTTCGTAACCTAGCAAAAATCTGAAACTTTCTGTCCAAAAATGATGCAAAAGTGTATCCATACGTTTGTCACTTCTAGACTAGACTACTGCAATGCTCTACTTTCCCGCTACCCAGATAAAGCATAAATAAACTTCAGTTAGTGCTAAACACGGCTGCTCACCTACAAAGCATTACATGGGCTTGCTCCTGCCCATCTTCCCGATTTGGTCCTGCCATACATACCCACACGTACGCAATGGTCACAAGACACAGGCCTCCTTACTGTCCCTAGAATTCTAAGCAAAGAGCTGGAGGCAGGGCTTTCTCCTATAGAGCAACATTTTTATGGAATGGTCTGCCTACCCACGCAGACTCGGTTTCGACCTTTAAGTCTTTATTGAATAATCATCACTTCAGTAGGTCTTATGGTTGGCCCAGGGGTGTGAAGGTGAACGGAAAGGCACTGGAGCGACAAACTACCCTTGCTGTCTCAGCCTGGCCGGATCCCCTCTCTCCACTGGGATTCTCTGCCTCTAACCTTATTACGGGGGCTGAGTCACTGGCTTACTGGTGCTCTTCCATGCCGTCCCTAGGACAGGTGCGTCACTTGAGTGGATTGAGTCACTGACATGATCGTCCTGTCCGGGTTGGCGCCCCCCTCGGGTTGGTGCTGTGGGGGAGAACTTTGTGGGCTATACTCGGCCTTATCTCAGGGTAGTAGGTTGTTGGTTTGAAGATATCCCTCTAGTGGTGTGGGGGCTGTGCTTTGACAAAGTGGGTGGGGTTATATCCTGCCTGTTTGGCCCTGTCCGGGGGTATCGTTGGACGGGGCCACAATGTCTCCGGACCCCTCCTGTCTCAGCCTCCAGTATTTATTTTGCAGTAGTTTATGTGTTGGAGGGGCTATGGTCAGTCTGTCATATCTGGAGCCCTGTGTGAATTTAAGTATGCTCCCTCTAATTCTCTCTCTTTTTTCTCTCTTACTCCCTCTCTCTCCTTCTCTCTCTCTCTCTCTTCTCTCAGAGGACCTGAGCCCTAGGAACATGCCTCAGGACTACCTGGCCTGATGACTCCCTGCTGTCCCCAGTCCACCTGGCCATGCTGCTGCTCCAGTTTCAACTGTTCTGCCTGCGGCCCTGACCTGTTCACTGGACGTGCTACCTTGTCCCAGACCTGCTGTTTTGGACTCTCTTTCTACCTCACCTGCTGTCTCTAACTCTGAATGATCGGCTATGAAAAGCCAACTGTCATTTACTCCTGAGGTTGTTGCACCCTCTACAACCACTGTGATTATTATTATCTGACCCTGCTGGTCATCTATGAACGTTTGAACATCTTGGCCATGTACTGTTATAATCTCCACCCAGCACAGCCAGAAGAGGACTGGCCACTCCTCAGCCTGGTTCCTCTCTAGGTTTCTTCCTAGGTTCTGGCCTTTCTAGGGAGTTTTTTCTATCCACCGTGCTTCTACACCTGCATTGCTTGCTGTTTGGGGTTTTAGGCTGGGTTTCTGTACAGCACTTTGGGGGCTATATAAATAAATGTGATTGATTTCTAACCCTCTCTCTCTCTGTCTCTTTCTCTCTGTCTCTTTCTAACCCTCTCTCTCGCTGTGTCTCTCTCTCCTCTCACGCTGTCTCTCTCTGTCTCTCTCTCTCTCTTTCTAACACCCCTCTCTCTCTCTCTCCCCCTCTCTCTCTCTCTTTCTAACCCTGAAATGTAGCTACATTTGAAGCACATGTTATGCTCTAGAAAGTAATATGTAACACTGTAAATACATTAGTTCATTATAAAAGTAGTGCTGGGAGATGTGTGTGTGTGTGTGTGTGTGTGTGTGTAGTGCTTTTTGAGGTCAGGTTTGGTTCAATTATAAAAAAAGGATCACCATTTTTTGATAACGGTTTAGATCATTTGTTAAGACAGTTAAATGCACTATGCATTATGTGGTTGAATGCTTTAACAACACAGAATAAAACAATTAATAAAAGTCCCATGATGGTAGGGACTGCCCATTACTGCTTATCACTAAATAACCATCATTTATTTACATTACTTTACTATAATAAAATATTTGATGACTTAATTATTTCATTTCAAGTCATCAGCTATTTTTGTAGTTCTTCAAAGTAAATAAGGCATACTTTTATGACTGCTGAATACCAACTATCAATCACTAAGTTAATGTATTTTCCCAGTAGAGTGTAAACAAATGGTTAAGGAAGCGCAAGTATTTTTTAGAATGGTCCACGACATGGTTTATGTGGTCCCAGCGATCCGCGGCTATAGGAAGATCAAAATGTTGCTCCGGTAATATGGGTCTTTTGTCCTGGTCTAGAACCAAGCCTCACTCGCCGTAGTGCAACCATGACGCTAATGGATCTGCACTCACTTGTTTCACTGAGGCACCCACCGTAGTAATGGTGCAACCATGACGCTAATGGATCTGCACTCACTTGTTTCACTGAGGCACCCACCGTAGTAATGGTGCAACCATGACGCTAATGGATCTGCACTCACTTGTTTCACTGAGGCACTCAGAAACAAGCCATATCATTATAGCAACAAACAAAAAATCTCACAGTCACACAGTGCTCCCAAAATAAAACTTCTGGTCACACAGCAAAATATTTCATTGCACTTTAGAGCCCTGCTTCCAGCTCTTCAGAAGAGGAGGAAGGAAGAGGGTGAGGGGGAGAGGAAGAGGGGTGGGACAGGTAGCTAGTTGTGAATGGCCAGAGGTGTCTTCTTGACGTAGAGAAAACCTCTTCTATCCTTTCCAATCCAGTGAGGTGTTAGCTTTCAACAGGATCAACGAGGATCAAGTCTTGCTGAGGAGAAATGAAAAGCCTCAGAAGTCTTCAATGTCACACAAACACACACACAAACCAGCCTAGCTCATATGAAAGACATTGATCTAATAATGTACATATAGACATTGGTGAGTCATTCATGAGGTAAATAGAAACAAGTAGAAGTTCTCAGGTGAAAAGGGCCCTAAAAACGGACCACATCATGTCTCTCTGTCTGCGTGCATGAGTTTGTGTGTATACATGTGCACACATGTATGTGTGTCACATTCCTGCCCTGGGGTGACAGTTACCAACAGCCCTGAAGCGCCCCTGTCACGTCGGAAGCAGAGAGCATTCTGGGAGGAGAGAGACAGATCTTCAGGAATCTCACAGCCAGCCAAGTAGATACCCCTGGGACATCGGGGGACAGATAGCAATGAGAGGAGTGAAGCACTCTGGGAGAGTGTAGAGAGTGCTGCTGGATGATGGGTGATGATAATATTATATTTCCATCATTCACACTCTGAGAGGAACTCTTTCCCACACAGCAATGGAGCTTTCTGGACTCCTGCTTAACTCAACAGTCTTGAGATTAGGCAATATATGAGAGAAGAAATGGAGAAGCATATTGTTTGGGACAAAGACATGGGTATGGGTCCCATTGTAACTGTACTACAACAGTTATCTATTTATACTGCACATGGATTGAGGTTGTGAATTGAAGGTTTTACATCACAATTACTTGAACCGCGTTGTCATCTACATTTTACACAACAGTGTCATCAACGCTAGTATAGTAGAAAGTCAAGTAGCAATCGTTGCTACAAAACTGTGTGACAAAAGTGCTCGGTTGCTCACAGCGATTGAGCAACCAGTTAATGGGAATAGGCAAGAGCCCAAGCACGATGACACATAGGATAACCAATCAATCTCAAGTGCCGAGAGGTAACTGTGACCTGATAGGACCTGGATGACATCACCATGGCCCCCGTGTGAGCTCTGACCACTATTCTGACCACGTCAATAGTCTAGAAATGGAATCATAGTTCTAACCACGGAATGGAAATTTATTCCACAAATTCTATGGTTCTCACAGACAACCCAGCATAATGTTGCAGGATCATCACACACTACCAACACAGTATTGTCTGTGTGAAAGAATGGTCTGGGCTGGACTGGCTGGCTGAGTAGACAAATGAGTTCAGGAAAGAAATCCCACGTGGTAATCTAGCTGGTCATTAGGAGAGGAAGAGACCCAATCATGATAAGGTCTCAATGGGTCAAAAGACCAATTAGTGGAACACATTTCCGAATATACACTACCGGTCAAAAGTTTTAGAACACCTACTCATTCAAGGGTTTTTCCTTTATTTTTACTATTTTTTACATTGTAGAATAATAGTGAAGACATCCAAACTATGAAATAACACCTATGGAATCATGTAGTAACCAAAACAGTGTTAAAAAAATATTCCTCAGCTAGCCACACTTTGCCTTGATGACAGCTTTGAACACTCTTGGCATTCTCTCAACCAGCTTCACCTGGAATGCTTTTCCAACAGTCTATAAGGAGTTCCCACGTATGCTGAACACTTGTTGGCTGCTTTTCCTTCACTCTGCGGTCCGACTCATCCCAAAACATCTCAATTTGGTTGAGGTCGGTTGATTGTGGAGGCCAGGTCATCTGATGCAGCAGTCCATCACCCTCCTTCTTGGTAAAAATAGATCTTACACAGCCTGGAGGTGTGTTGGGTCATTGTCCTGCTGAAAACAAATGATAGTCCACAAAAAGCCCAAACCAGATGAGATGGTGTATCGCTGCAGAATGCTGTGGTAGCCATGCTGGTTAAATGTGCATTGAATTCTAAATAAATCAAAGACAGTGACACCAGCAATGCACCCCCACACCACCACCACCACCTCCTCCATGCGTTACAGTGGAAAATACACATGCAGAGATCATCTGTTCACCCACACCGATATGGCGGTTGGAACCAAACATCTCGAATTTGGACTCAATATGACCAAAGGAAATATTTCTAATGTCCATTGCTTGTGTTTCTTGGCCCAAGCAAGTCTCTTCTTCTTATTGGTGTTCTTTAGTAGTGGTTTCTTTGCAGCAATTCAACCATGAAGGCCTGATTCACACAGTCTGCTCTGAACAGTTGATGTTGAGATGTGTCTGTTACTTGAACAGCAATTTCTGAGGCTGGTAACTCTAATGAACTTATCCTCTGCAGCAGAGGTAACTCTAGGTCTACCATTCCTGTGGTGGTCTTCATGAGAGCCAGTTTCATCATAGCACTTGATTGTTTTTCCGACTGCCCTTGAAGAAACTTTAAAAGTTATTGAGATGTTCCATATTTGACAGAGCATGTCTTAAAGTAATGATGGACTTTCATTTCTCTTTGCTTATTTGAGCTCTTCTTGCCATAATATGAATTTGGTCATTTACCAAATAGGGCTATTTAAGTGTTCTTCATTAAATATAAAAAGTATGTATTCTAATCACGCTGCGCTTTGGTCTCCTCCGTACGACGAACGTGACATTATTATAATAAGTAATATCATTAGTAGGCTTATTATAGCAGTCTTGTTTAACCACCATTGAGCTGTAGAGCGCATCCAGTTTAGTCTTAATACTGTATCTTATGTCTATATTTCAAAACTTAGAGTATATGCTACTGTATCAATCAATTATTTATACGTTAATGTCATCACACAGCATACGAGTCATTCATGATGCAATCAAGCATGTTCCTTTTAAAATAAAATAACAAAGCGATCACTGATAATTAGCGTAAACAATTTACCAGGCCTAAACCGTTCCATTTCGGGAAATTGCATTTTAGTCTTTGCTTTAATAAAGGCTTTACAAAAAAAAATCCAAAAATGTTACAACAGACTCTCTGGCACACTTATAATTTATCTAGTGTTGTTTACATTCTTCCAAATGGAATATTATATTTATATTGTATGATGTCATATTGGCATATTTTGCGTGTTTGGCACGCATAATATGCACACAGTGCTTGCTCCATAGCATATTTTTCTTGATCTCCAGTATTTTCCACAACTAGTCACATTTATTCGACACATCTGACTTCCCCTTTATTTCCTGAGCAACCAGTAAACATTCCCCCATTTTGAGTTTATTGTCATGTCTTCTGCATAGACACACTGTTGTTCTGTGGTGGTTGATGCAGCACAAAATCACTCGCTGTCTTTTTTTTAACAGAGCACAGCAACTCAGAGGCAGGCCCGGCACAATCAAAATCAATTACATGACACATGTATGCATTGAGTCATTTGTGTATCTTAATTATTTCATCAAATAGTTCGCTTTAAAAAAAAAATCAGACAAGCTCAGTGCATATACAGTGGGGCAAAAAAGTATTTAGTCAGCCACCAATTGTGCAAGTTCTCCCACTTAAAAAGATGAGAGAGGCCTGTAATTTTCATCATAGGTACACTTCAACTATGACGGCTGGTGTGTTTACTGGTGTGTTTACAGACATATTCAATCAATCCATATCCCAGTCTGCAGTTCCCAGATGTTTCTAGAGGGCCACCATTGTTCTTGTTCCCAAGAAAGCTAAGGTAACTGAGCTAAACGACTACCGCCCCATAGCACTCACTTCCGTCATCGTGAAGTGCTTTGAGAGACTAGTCAAGGACCATATCACCTCCACCCTACCTGACACCCTAGACCCACTCCAATTTGCTTACCGCCCAAATAGGTCCACAGACGATGCAATCTCAACCACACTGCCCTAACCCATCTGGACAAGAGGAATACCTATGTGAGAATGCTGTTCATCGACTAAAGCTCAGCATTTAACACCATAGTGCCCTCCAAGCTCGTCATCAAGCTCGAGACCCTGGGTCTCGACCCCGCCCTGTGCAACTGGGTACTGGACTTCCTGACGGGCCGCCCCCAGGTGGTGAGGGTAGGTAACAACAACTCCACCCCGCTGATCCTCAACACTGGGGCCCCACAAGGATGCGTTCTGAGCCCTCTCCTGTACTCCCTGTTCACCCACGACTGCGTAGCCACGCACGCCTCCAACTCAATCATCAAGTTTGCGGACGACACAACAGTGGTAGGCTTGATTACCAACAACGACGAGACGGCCTACAGGGAGGAGGTGATGGCCCTCGGAGTGTGGTGTCAGGAAAATAACCTCACACTCAACGTCAACAAAACTAAGGAGATGATTGTGGACTTCAGGAAACAGCAGAGGGAACACCCCCTATCCACATTGATGGAACAGTAGTGGACAGGGTAGTAAGTTTTAAGTTCCTCGGCGTACACATCACAGACAAACTGAATTGATCCACCCACACAGACAGCATCGTGAAGAAGGCGCAGCAGCGCCTCTTCAACCTCAGGAGGCTGAAGAAATTTGGCTTGTCACCAAAAGCACTCAAACTTCTACAGATGCACAATGGAGAGCATCCTGTCGGGCTGTATCACCGCCTGGTACGGCAACTGCTCCACCACAACCGTAAGGCTCTCCAGGACACCTACACCACCCGATGTCACAGGAAGGCCATAAAGATCATCAAGGACAACAACCACCCGAGCCACACCCGAGCCACTGTTCACCCCGCTATCATCCAGAAGGCGATCAGAAGGCGGTCAGTACAGGTGCATCAAAGCTGGGACCGAGAGACTGAAAAACAGCTTCTATCTCAAGGCCATCAGACTGTTAAACAGCCACCACTAACATTGAGTGGCTGCTGCCAACACACTGACTCAACTCCAGCCACTTTAATAATGGGAATTTATGTCAAATATATCACTAGCCACTTTAAACAATGCTACTTAATATAATGTTTACATACGTATATACTGTACTCTATATCATCTACCGCATCTTTATGTAATACATGTATCACTAGCCACTTTAAACTATGCCACTTTGTTTACATACTCATCTCATATGTATATACTGTACTCGATACCATCTACTGCATCTTGCCTATGCCGCTCTGTACCATCACTCATTCATATATCTTTATGTACATATTCTTTATCCCTTTACACTTGTGTGTATATCACATATCTATTGGGTGAAATACCACACTGTGCCATCACAGCAGCAAGACCTGTTGCCACAAGAAAAGGGAAACCAGTGAATTGCACATTGTTATAACACTATACATAGCCATAATATGACATTTGAAATGTATCTATTCTTTTGAAACTTTTGTGAGTGTAATGTTTACTGTTCATTTCTGATTGTTTGTTTATTTAACTTTTGTTTATAATCTATTTCACTTGCTTTGGTAATGTAAACATGTGTCCCATGCCAATAACGCCCTTTGAATTGATTTGAGATTGACAGCGAGAGAGAGAGAGAGAGAGAGAGAGAGAGAGAGAGAGAGAGAGAGAGAGAGAGAACAACATTCAGAATGGGGGGGGGGCACTAACAACAAGTTCACAGCTACTCTGTGTAAAATGTCACGTCTCACACTCCACTGATCACAACCAGGTAACAACCTCTTTCCAGCAGCTTTCAACTTGCTGATGCCCTTTTGCATTGTGGATCACAGGTTCCCATGGTGCTTCTGGGACAGATGGAAGCTTGCCTACAAAACTATCATGTTTATTTATTTTCACTGAGGTAGGATCACACACACTAACTCACTGTGTGAAAGTGGTTTGATGGATGTTCTCTGATCTGCCACACATGAATGACTTTAGCTGAGAAGACACAATGGTGCTGGTGTTGCACAAAACACCAATAGGCCACTGTGTCAATGGTCACCGCACAAATATTGGATCGCAGTACACACCTGTAGGCTCCAGTAAAATAAGCAGAGGTGTGTGAACATGTCTTTGTAAAAGTGCCTGGTGGCTGCCCACTATAGGACTAGGAGAACCACATACTGTAGCTTCTGGTTCAGGGCGTGCAGTGCGGAATGCTCGCACCACTCTTCCGTCTTACCATATGTCCCTCATAAATCGCAGAGGAGCCTATCCTCGTGTAACGGACAGGGTGAACGAACAAAACAGCGTGCTACAGGTGTAGGTTAGTTTGGGCACATAACACTTGACGCAAATAGTTACGTATATCCTCTATAAGTTAGCATTATAACTAGACTGATACATTCACACACGAAAGCACCGGTAGTAAAATTGGCCAGTGTTCCAAGAAAAATGACAAAAATGATTTCAAAGAAATGTGTGTTTCACCCAAAACCGATTTCCAATTTCTAAACAAACATAAGAAACAGGGCAAATGACACTTCTCGTATTAGGCTACAGAGGGAACGGGCCACCACTCACCAGCTGAATCGAGCAGAGAAAGATGAGCGTGCATCGGCCGCTGCAGCACCCCATTGTGCCAAAAACAAAAATCACTCGAGAAACAGCAAGGAAATGTCCGTAGAACGGTCTACACTGGGTCACTGGATATCCGGATACCTTTAAATACAAGGAATGGCTTCAAGCTCGGTCCACTTTGAAAACTGCGTAGGTACGCTGCAGGCTCCGGCACCCCATGCCTGTTATGTCCCCCAATAATTGCTTTGTGTATGAAAGGGTGGCTTGGGTTGATTCTACCGCTAGCTTCCGAGTTGAGTAGTTGGATTTCACGCCGGTGTGTGTGTGTGTGTGTGTAGAGTATAAAAAGGGGGAGGTGGAAGGGGCTAGTCAAGGGCGTCAACAAACTAACGGTGCCCTGTGGCACTAATCTGTGTTCTCACCTGGTCCCTTTTCCAGAGTTTAAAACACAATTTTCAATCATTGGAACTATTTTCATAACCTGTTGAACTGAGTACACAATTATGCCAAATATTTAGGATATTTTTTAAATAGAACCTACTACTTAACATTTGAAGAGCGGGATATTTTGCTTGAACCTTTTAAGGATTTATTTACCAAAATAATTATAAATTCTGGTATGGGTCAAACCTAAAAGTACAGTATTAGCAGTGTCAGCTACTGAATTGCACCTCTCTCGTGAGAGCAACTGGGAGATGAGACCAAAACCTTGATGACGGAACTTAGGCGCCACATGCTGGTCATTTGACACAATTACACACTCAGCAACAGCGCTGTGAACGCCTTCCATCATCTTCTTGTATTTCTTCTGATGAGCGCTAAGAAAATATTGTGCCTTGAATTATTCATCTTATTCTGTATTGTAAAGAAACTGCTGACTATTTACCAAATGTGTATAGGGTTAAACTCATGTGGGTTGATAAACAACTGACAAGTCACCCCACCCGAAAGGTAAATGCAATCAAATGCATCATAAAATATTCAGTGATGAATGAAGCTATATACATCCACTAGTAGAAGACTAAGTGGTAATAGACTGTATGACAATAGGCTCCATAGACTGTAAGACTCCATCATTGGTGTAAAGTACTTAAGAAAAATACTTTAAAGTAGTTTTGAGGGGTAGCTGTCCTTTACTTTACTATTTATATTGTTGACAACTTTTAGTTTTACTTCACTACATTCCTAAAGAAAATTATTTACGTTTTGCTCCATACATTTTCCTTGACACCCAAAAGTACTCATTACATTTATAATTCTTAGCAAAGACATTTCCGGAGACCTTCTCCCTTACCTCACCTCGCTCATCAACTCATCCCTGACCGCTGGCTACGTCCCTTCCGTCTTCAAGAGAGCGAGAGTTGCACCCCTTCTGAAAAAACCTACACTCGATCCCTCCGATGTCAACAACTACAGACCAGTATCCCTTCTTTCTTTTCTCTCCAAAACTCTTGAACGTGCCGTCCTTGGCCAGCTCTCCCGCTATCTCTCTCAGAATGACCTTCTTGATCCAAATCAGTCAGGTTTCAAGACTAGTCATTCAACTGAGACTGCTCTTCTCTGTATCACGGAGGCGCTCCGCACCGCTAAAGCTAACTCTCTCTCCTCTGCTCTCATCCTTCTAGACCTATCAGCTGCCTTCGATACTGTGAACCATCAGATCCTCCTCTCCACCCTCTCCGAGTTGGGCATCTCCGGCGCGGCCTACGCTTGGATTGCGTCCTACCTGACAGGTCGCTCCTACCAGGTGGCGTGGCGAGAATCTGTCTCCTCACCACGCGCTCTCACCACTGGTGTCCCCCAGGGCTCTGTTCTAGGCCCTCTCCTATTCTCGCTATACACCAAGTCACTTGGCTCTGTCATAACCTCACATGGTCTCTCCTATCATTGCTATGCAGACGACACACAACTAATCTTCTCCTTTCCCCCTTCTGATGACCAGGTGGCGAATCGCATCTCTGCATGTCTGGCAGACATATCAGTGTGGATGACGGATCACCACCTCAAGCTGGTGGTGGTCCTTCTGTAGCTCAGTTGGTAGAGCATGGCGCTTGTAACGCCAGGGTAGTGGGTTCGATCCCGGGACCACCCATACGTAGAATGTATGCACACATGACTGTAAGTCGCTTTGGATAAAAGCGTCTGCTAAATGGCATATTATTATTATATTATAAGCTGAACCTCGGCAAGACGGAGCTGCTCTTCCTCCCGGGGAAGGACTGCCCGTTCCATGATCTCGCCATCACGGTTGACAACTCCATTGTGTCCTCCTCCCAGAGCGCTAAGAACCTTGGCGTGATCCTGGACAACACCCTGTCGTTCTCAACTAACATCAAGGCGGTGGCCCGTTCCTGTAGGTTCATGCTCTACAACATCCGCAGAGTACGACCCTGCCTCACACAGGAAGCGGCGCAGGTCCTAATCCAGGCACTTGTCATCTCCCGTCTGGATTACTGCAACTCGCTGTTGGCTGGGCTCCCTGCCTGTGCCATTAAACCCCTACAACTCATCCAGAACGCCGCAGCCCGTCTGGTGTTCAACCTTCCCAAGTTCTCTCACGTCACCCCGCTCCTCCGCTCTCTCCACTGGCTTCCAGTTGAAGCTCGCATCCGCTACAAGACCATGGTGCTTGCCTACGGAGCTGTGAGGGGAATGGCACCTCAGTACCTCCAGGCTCTGATCAGGCCCTACACCCAAACAAGGGCACTGCGTTCATCCACCTCTGGCCTGCTCGCCTCCCTACCACTGAGGAAGTACAGTTCCCGCTCAGCCCAGTCAAAACTGTTCGCTGCTCTGGCTCCCCAATGGTGGAACACACTCCCTCACGACGCCAGGACAGCAGAGTCAATCACCACCTTCCGGAGACACCTGAAACCCCACCTCTTTAAGGAATACCTAGGATAGGATAAAGTAATCCTTCTCACCCACCCCCCTTAAAATATTTAGATGCACTATTGTAAAGTGGCTGTTCCACTGGATGTCATAAGGTGAATGCACCAATTTGTAAGTCGCTGTCTGCTAAATGACTTAAATGTAATGTAAACACATTCACATAGGCAATCAATTGGTGTACAGATCATATTAATCAACTCAACAACCATGTGTCTGCCACTGACAAACACAGTCATGGGTGGGTTTCTCTCACATTCACTTGAAAGGAATGCTGGGAAATATGCAAATACCGCTTTACAACCCACGATGTTACCCCCACCCCCCAAAAAATACCTTCACACTAAATTATTCCTTAATGTAAAAAAGTGGAATTTGCAACACCCATGGTGTTAGGGACCAACACTTTAGGGTTGTTAGTTTAGTGTTAGTTTAATACTGATTGTGGGTGACAAATCATTTTCATTTAACACTGTTGATGTGAAAATTCTGATCTCAAATTTGCTGTAATCATAGGGGAAATTGTGACTGACTGATTGATCAACAAATTAAATTGAGTAGTTATTTAAGATGCAAAGTGATTTTTAGATCAGTCAGTCTTGACTCGCCTTTAAAGTCGGCTGCAATTTTGAAAAACCCCAATGATAGCAGGTGTTACAGAATCCCCCTGCCAGGGCACGTTAGGACTAATTCAGCCAATCAGACTGTCCCCATGCACCCCACACTCTGCCGATGCACTGAGCATGCATCCTGTGATTGGTCAGACGCTCCTAGCTAGCCCAGCCCTGGCCAGTCAGGTCCATTGCATGCTCTCTCAAGCTGTAAGTATTAGCCTGGCCCGAAAAGTGTTTTTCCATTCTGAGAAAGTGGGTGGGATGCGTAAATAAAGTCTTATCATTGCAATATGTTATAGAATGGCAGTATTCTATGTAGTTCTCATTCCTGTTATTATTATGTTACTACTGATGTTGTCTGCAATGATTAGTCACTGTTTACTACTTCCTATGTCCTATATATTTAAATACAGTCCTTGCTCTTGTGAGTTGCTGTGCAATAGCCTACTATTTATATATACAGTCCTTGCCATTACTCATTATTCTGTGGCCGCAGCTACACTTGCAGGTGCATGTCCTTGTTCAACCCCACCAGCCTGTGAGAGGAAGCCCTGGAAACCTGGGAAGATAGGACAGCAGGGTATATAATACGAAGATATTTAATACGAAGATATTTAATTGAATGCTCCTGACCCTCCTCGCTGTCAGCAGCTGCCCGTCCTCCATCTGTTGGACAATAACAGGGGGCATAATCCGTGTGGGGAGGTGTCCTCAGTGCCAAAGAAACATAATCTAAAGGGTAATACTGCATAAAGGCTGAGATTAGTCTCCTGCTCTGGACCGCAGAAGGGCAAAAAGGCAAGCTCTGTGTGTACTCTCCAGAGGTTGCCATCACAGTGTCGGTAAACCACAAATCTGGCTCGAAGGACCACTTTGTGAGGGAATATCCTCCTATGTGACTGGTCTGTGACTCACTGAAAACCTTTGTCGGACAAAGAAATAAGAAATAACAACCTCACAGAGAGTTAACACTCAGAGCAAACTTCATTGCATAGCAGGGGTATGAACATGGAAATGGTGTGAAAGTACAGAAAAAGATAAATAATGAATAAATTATACATTAAATAACAGTAACTGTATAGAAAAGAACTGTCTAAATATAAAGAAAAATGTTACCTGAACATGTAATATAACCCAGTAATAACATACAGAGAGTACTAAGAGAAACTGCTACTAACAGTAATAGTAAACACATCTCAGCCATAACAGGAATAACCACTACTCACTTAGACCCACACACTCCATGAATGCACTGCTGTAAATCCACCTCTTATCTGCATTGAAGGCAACGGCCATCAGGAGTCCTGCTGTCCTCCTCCTCCTCCTCCTCCTCCTCCTCCTCCTCCTCCTCCTCCTCCTCCACCACCTTAACCCTGACCATTCTCCTTCCATTCTCAATCTATACCCTGCTGTCCTCCTCCTCCTCCTCCTCCTCCTCCTCCTCCTCCTCCTCCTCCTCCTCCTCCTCCTCCTCCTCCTCCTCCAACACCTTAACCCTGACCCTTCTCCTTCCATTCTCAATCTATACCCTGCTGTCCTCCTCCTCCTCCTCCTCCTCCTCCTCCTCCTCCTCCAACACCTTAACCCTGACCCTTCTCCTTCCATTCTCAATCTATACCCTGCTGTCATCCTCCTCCTCCTCCATCAGAACCCTGACCATCATCCTTCCATTCTCAATCTACAACCCTGCTGTCCTCCCCCTGCTCCTCCTCCTCCTCCTCCTCCTCCTCCTCCACCTTAACCCTGACCATCATCCTTCCATTCTCAATCTACAACCCTGCTGTCCTCCTCCTCCTCCTCCTCTTCCTCCTCCTCCTCCTCCTCCACCTTAACCCTGACCCTTCTCCTCCCATTCTCAATCTATACCCTGCTGTCCTCCTCCTCCTCCTTCTCCATCTTAACCCTGACCATCATCCTTCCATTCTCAATCTATACCCTACTGTCCTCCTCCTATTCCTCCTCCTCCTCCTCCTCCTCTTCCACCTTAACCCTGACCCTTATCCTTCCATTCTCAATCTATACCTTGCTGTCCTCTTCCTCCTCCTCCACCTTAACCCTGACCCTTATCCTTCCATTCTCAATCTATACCTGTCACGAGTCCGACCGAGGGTGTTTCCCCTTCCCGGGCGGGCGGCGCTCGGCGGTCGTCGTCACCGGCCTATTAGCTGCCACTGATTGTTTTTCCTCCCCCTCCTTGTATGTTTAGTGGTAGCACCTGTTCATGTTTAATTAGTTTGTCTTTATTAGACAGCCGGCCTGCCTGGTTGTTGTGCGGGATTATTTCAATGTAACCTTCGGCTCTGTTGTTGAGGTACGTGTTAGTGCCTGGTCGTGATTTTTTCCATTGTACCTTTTGATTCCCTGTGGTTGGGAACGTAACTTTTGTGAGCACCCTGTGGTGCGTTGGTGCTATTAAAAGACGCACAGCATTGAACTCTGTCTCCTGCATTTGACTCCACACCCACGACACCCGGACCATTACAGAATCCCGCACCCATCAAATTGAATGGAGTCAGCAGGAGCAGCAGCCAACCCTCTCCCATCGATGGAGGAACGGGTTCTCCACCACACCACCGTCCTCCATCGGATCGGATCTGTGATGGATCAAGTGATGGAGAGAATGGACAGATGGGAGAGGAGTGGTCTCCTCTCTCCACCTTCGGCACCCACGGTTCCGGACTCCCCATCTCCCGACTCCAGCACCCTCCGTCTGACGCTACCGAGGTCTTATGATGGAGCGGCGGCGGGTTGCCAGGGGTTTCTGCTTCAGCTGGAGATATACCTGGCCACCATCAGACCCACTCCCTCAGGAGCAGAGAGGGTGAGTGTCCTCATCTCCTGCCTCACGGGTCGTGCTCTGGAGTGGGCAAACGCAGTCTGGAATTGCCCAGACTCAGCTCGGGAGCACTACACAGAGTTTTCCTGCCGCTTCCGTGCCGTGTTTGATCACCTTCTAGACGGACGAGCGGTGGGAGAACGACTATTTCATCTCAGGCAGGAGAGGAGGAGCGCCCAGGATTACGCGCTGGAGTTCCGGACCTTGGCAGCCGGATCTGGGTGGAACGACAGGGCCCTTATGGACCACTACAGGTGTAGTCTCCGAGAGGACGTCCGCCGGGAGTTAGCGTGTCGGGACACCACTCTGTCACTGGATCAGCTGATTGACATGTCCATTCGACTGGATAATCTGCTGGCTGCCCGCGGGCGTTCAGAGAGGGTTCTGTGCGTTCCACCACCCAGCCCCTCCGCTCCCATTCCAATGGAGTTGGGAGGGGCTGCACCGAGGGGTACCGGAGGAGGAGGCCTTCCCTGCACCAACTGTGGTCGGAGCAGGATTACTATTGCAGCAACACATCATCAATAGGGTAAAACTAACCTGTCTCACGACGGTCTAAACCCAGCTCACGTTCCCTATTAGTGGGTGAACAATCCAACGCTTGGTGAATTCTGCTTCACAAAGATAGGAAGAGCCGACATCGAAGGATCAAAAAGCGACGTCGCTACCCGCTGTCCCAGGAGGAGACGTTGGCAATGGAGACATATGTCACAGAGTCGCTGGGACAGGGGTACATACGGCCCTCCATTTCACCCGTCTCCTCAAGTTTCTTTTTTGTGAGGAAAAAGGAGGGAGGTTTGCGTCCGTGTATCGATTATAGAGGTCTAAACGCCATCACAGTGGGGTATAGTTACCCTCCACCTCTCATCGCTACGGCGGTGGAATCGTTCCACGGAGCGCAGTTCTTCACAAAACTGGATCTCAGGAGCGCGTATAGTCTGGTGCGTATTCGGAAGGGAGACGAGTGGAAGACCGCATTTAGTACTACATCCAGTACTCCTCATGCTGTATGGGTTTAAAAAATGCTCCAGACGTTTTTCAATCTATTGTAGACGAGATTCTCAGGGACCTGTGCGGGCAGGGAGTGGTTGTTTATATCGATGACATTCTGATCTACTCGGCCACTTACACCGCGCATGTGTCTCTGGTGCGCAAGGTGCTTGGTAGACTGCTGGAGCATGACCTATACGTCAAGGCTGAGAAATGCGTGTTCTCTAAATGAGCCCTGTCTTTTCTGGGATATCGCATTTCCACCTCGGGGTAGTCGGAGGTTTATCCGGGGTTTTGGCCAGATAGCGGCTCCCATTACCTCACTGCTGAAGGGGGGGCCGGTGCGTTTGCAGTGGTCAGCAGAGGCGGACGGAGCATTCAACAAGTTGAAGGCGTTGTTCACTGATGCGCCCGTGTTGGCGCATCCGGACCCCTCTCTAGCATTCAAAGTGGAGGTGTACGCGTCCGAGGCTGGGGTGGGTGCCGTGCTATCACAGCGCTCGGGTACGCCACCGAAACTCCGCCCCTGCACTTTCTTCTCAAGGAAGCTCAGCCCAGCGGAGCGTAACTATGATGTGGGGGACCGGGAGTTGCTAGCGGTGGTTAGAGCTCTGAAGGTGTGGAGACACTGGCTTGAGGGGGCTAAGCACCCTTTTCTCATCTGGACTGACCACCAGAATCTGGAGTATATTCGGGCAGCTAGGAGACTTAACCCACGTCAGGCAAGGTGGGCCATGTTCTTCACCCGTTTCCGGTTTACTTGGTCTTATAGACCGGGCTCCCAGAACGTGAAGGCTGACGCACTGTCCCGCCTTTACGACACGAAGGATGGGTCCACCGAACCTACTCCTATCCTTCCCAGCTCAAAGCTGGTAGCCCCAGTGGTATGGGAGATGGACTCGGACATCGAGCGGGCGTTACGGGCTGAACCCGCGCCTCCTCAGTGTCCAGCGGGGCGAAGGTACGTGCCGCTTGGTGTTCGGGACAAACTGATTCGGTGGGCTCACGTCCTACCCTTCTCGGGTCACCCTGGGGTGACGAGGACAGTGGGGAGCCTTCAGGGGAGGTATTGGTGGCCTACGTTGGCTAAGGACGTTAAGGGTTATGTTTCCTCCTGTTCAGTGTGCGCTCAGAGTAAGGCTCCTAGGCACCTTCCTAGAGGGAAGCAACAACATTTACATTTACATTTAAGTCATTTAGCAGACGCTCTTATCCAGAGCGACTTACAAATTGGTGCATTCACCTTATGACATCCAGTGGAACAGCCACTTTACAATAGTGCATCTAAATCTTTTAAGGGGGGTGAGAAGGATTACTTTATCCTATCCTAGGTATTCCTTAAAGAGGTGGGGTTTCAGGTGTCTCCGGAAGGTGGTGATTGACTCCGCTGTCCTGGCGTCGTGAGGGAGTGTGTTCCACCATTGGGGAGCCAGAGCAGCGAACAGTTTTGACTGGGCTGAGCGGGAACTGTACTTCCTCAGTGGTAGGGAGGCGAGCAGGCCAGAGGTGGATGAACGCAGTGCCCTTGTTTGGGTGTAGGGACTGATCAGAGCCTGGAGGTACTGAGGTGCCGTTCCCCTCACAGCTCCGTAGGCAAGCACCATGGTCTTGTAGCGGATGCGAGCTTCAACTGGAAGCCAGTGGAGAGAGCGGAGGAGCGGGGTGACGTGAGAGAACTTGGGAAGGTTGAACACCAGACGGGCTGCGGCGTTCTGGATGAGTTGTAGGGGTTTAATGGCACAGGCAGGGAGCCCAGCCAACAGCGAGTTGCAGTAATCCAGACGGGAGATGACAAGTGCCTGGATTAGGACCTGCGCCGCTTCCTGTGTGAGGCAGGGTCGTACTCCCCGTTCCACAGCGGCCATGGTCACATCTGTCCATAGATTTCCTGACCGATCTTCCGCCGTCTCAGAGGAACACCACGGTTCTAGTGATTGTGGATCGGTTCTCTAACTCCTGCCGTCTCCTCCCGTTGCCCGGTATCCCTACAGCCCTACAGACTGCGGAGGCATTATTCACCCATGTCTTTCGGCACTACGGGTTGCCGGAGGACATCGTTTCTGATCGGGGCCCCCAATTCACGTCTCGGGTATGGAGAGCGTTCATGGAATGCTTGGGGGTCTCTGTCAGCCTGACCTCCGGTTATCACCCCGAGAGTAATGGGCAGGTGGAGAGAATGAACCAGGAGGTGGGTAGGTTTCTGCGGTCGTATTGCCAGGATCGGCCAGGGGAGTGGGCACGATACATTCCCTGGGCTGAAATGGCTCAGAACTCACTACTCCACTCCTCTACTAACGTGTCCCCTTTTCAGTGTGTGTTGGGGTACCAGCCGGTCCTGCCACCATGGCATCCGAGCCAGACCGAGGCTCCTGCGGTGGAGGAATGGGTACAGCGCTGTCCTCTTCCTCCTCTTCCTCCTCCTGCTCCATCTTAACTCTGATCATTATCCTTCCATTCTCAGTCTATACCCTGCTGTCCTCTTCCTCCTCCTCTTCCTCCTCCTCCTCCTCCTCCCTTATCCTTCCATTCTCAATAGAAAACCCTGCTGTCCTCTTCCTCCTCCTCTTCCTCCTCCTCCTCCCTTATCCTTCCATTCTCAATAGAAAACCCTGCTGTCCTCTTCCTCCTCCTCCTCCTCTTCCTCCTCCTCCTCCCTTATCCTTCCATCCTCAATAGAAAACCCTGCTGTCCTCTTCCTCCTCCTCTTCCTCCTCCTCCTCCTCCTCCTCCCTTATCCTTCCATTCTCAATAGAAAACCCTGCTGTCCTCTTCCTCCTTCTCCTCCACCTTGACATTCTGTCCTGCTCTGTCTGGTTGTGGTCTGACCCATAATAGAACATCTTTTAAGAGCAGTCTCTTTCAGAGGCCCTGCTGGCTGGTTCTGTTTGCCATGGCAGGTTCCCACCTTGCCTCTGCACAAGAGTGATAAATATTTTACACCTCTGCCCACTGAGCAAAGGAATATTTCACTTCTCATTTCATCACACACTCATTCCCTCAAAAGCTCTCTCTCTCTCTCTCTCTCTCTCTCTCTCTCTCTCTCTCTCTCTCTCTATCCCTTCGTCACTTGGCCCAGTAGCCTGCCTGTCTCTACAACTAATATATATGGTTGGTATTTTGGGGGCAGTGGGTGTTTTGTCAGTGTTTTCAGAATACTGAACAATCAACACAATGAGTCAATACAATGACTACAAACATACATCACAATCCAGAACTCTGCTCATGTGCTTTTGTAGTGTAACAATAACCGAATGCACAGTAATGTGTTTTTAGAACACATGTTAAGTTAAAAACAAGGATGTGAAGCGTGTGATTCTTTAAAAAGTGTTTCTTTAAAAGAAGGCCTGTTGCGTGTGTGGTACTGGCTGCTGAGCCCAGCCTAGCATGGGTAGCGTCAGGAAATTAAAGGGGCAGTGCAGTTAAAAATGGGATTTCCTGTTGTTTTTTTCATGATACTTCCACAACATGAAGTCAAAATAACACTGAAATTGTGAAAATGAGAATAATGCCCTTTTCGAGTAAGAGCTGTTTGAAAGAAATGCCTGGAATTTCAGCCTATTCAGGTGGGATGGAACTTTTGGCCCACATCTGATTATAATAGACCAATAACGGTTCATCTGTGTGTGGGTGTGGGCTCTACACCATCCTATCAGTCAATCTGGCTTTAAGACAACTAATAGAGCCTCTCTTCCTATTATTCCTTTCAACATCTCACTCTAGGATTTATCAGGATATCTAAGTAGCTCGAAGGACCAATCATACTCGTCTGTCTGAGACAGACAGGTCGAGTGGTGAATGATGAAGCCCCTCCCCTCATACCAAAGAGCCATTCACCTGCCCTCTGATCATTCTCCTTCTCTTCCTCACAGTTCTACTCAGCTCTCCTCAGCAACTTCATCTGTTTTCCTGTTTACCTGTTCGTATCACAGATGTGCTGTTGAGGTTACGACGCTGAGCGCAGGGTTATCAGCTCTTGTCTGTGTTGGGTGACTTTACCGAAAGGAAAATGTTTTGCTTCGGGTAAGAATTTGCTTCACACTTTTCTTGATTCATCTCCTGTTGTAGCTAGCTGCAGAGACTTGCCTATCTTGGCTGCGCGGCTTAGCTAACCTGGCTAGTTCGCCGCAAGGCTAGCTATCCTACTGACTACTTTTACTACCTGGAAGGTTAGAATTACTAGTTTGTGCTCCCGTTTAGTTCAACCCTGTACAGGCTTGACTAGACTGACCGGCCCCTGGTCATGCATACATTGTGTTGTTTTTTGCTGCTAACACCATCCACTAGAGAGTGCACAGAGCATCCCAAAGTGGTTTGTCTCCCATTCTTAACTCATGGGCTAACATCATGGATGGCTACCCGAGGACCTTCACTCACTTTTCCAGGGCTTGGCCCCGGAGAAGGGGGAAAGGGAAGGGGACCTCGTCATTGACGAGGACGATGCAATGGTTTGAACGACCTCATCCAGGCAGCGGAGAAGGAAGATGACAAGGAAGTGCAAGCCCCTTGGCCCTCTTCAGCCCTTAGCGGGGCATCAATGGCAGATCACAGATATTCGATCATTAATGTCTGCAACTCCTCCCAGCTGTTCCAGCTTGCGTGGCGGAAGCCAGACGCAATTGGGATAAACCTTTGACTGGCAAGGTCCAAACCAGACTTTTTGTCAACACGAATTCCAAGGACACGGAGGGCCTCGACAAGCCACCAGTGGTCGAGCTGTTACTGGCCAACCATCTCAACATCAAAGTCTTGTCATGTCAGGGAGAGGGCAATTCACTGGCACCAGGGCTTTCCACTTGAAGCCCCCAGCGACACTGCAGGCATCGAAATCACAGAGCCCTAATAAGGGCTGACAGTGGAGGAAACGGTCCTAGATCTAGGACATGGTCATCATAGGTCATCTAGATCTAGGTCATGGTCATCATAGGTCATCTAGATCTAGGTCATGGTCATCTAGATCTAGGTCATGGTCATCTTAGGTCATCTAGATCTAGGTCATGGTCATCATAGGTCATCTAGATCTAGGTCATGGTCATCATAGGTCATCTAGATCTAGGTCATGGTCATCATAGGTCATCTAGATCTAGATCATGGTCATCTAGATCTAGATCATGGTCATCTAGATCTAGTTCATGGTCATCATAGGTCATCTAGATCTAGGTCATGGTCATCATAGGTCATCTAGATCTAGGACATGGTCATCATAGGTCATCTAGATCTAGGTCATGGTCATCATAGGTCATCTAGATCTAGGTCATGGTCATCATAGGTCATCTAGATCTAGGCCCGTTTGATTCCCCTGCAAGGAAGAAGGGGTGACCGACCTAGGGGCCCACTGCGGCAGGGAGGGGCAGTCAACAGTTCACCACGTGTTCTGGCCTGCCTCCCTTGGGTAGAGCACAACCCCCCACAACTGTCGGGGAGAGGCACATCTGTTCTCCAAAAAACCTTCCCTTTGTGCAGCAACCCACTTTCATGCGTTCGCTCTTATGGAAAACAGAGGGAATCCACTCTACCGTCGAGGGTCATGGCTCTCCCCCCAGTTCTAGTTCAAGCAGCCGGACGGGCAGGAAGACTAATTGTCAGTCACCATGAAGCAATGTCCCCATGTTCCAGTGGTGCAACACTGCCCTTTTCAATAAAAAAGCCCCATGCTAAGGACTGAGAGTAAAAATACAATTAAAAGGAGACTCGCTCCATCACCACCAGACGGCGCTATGGTGCCTCTAGTGAGCAAGAGTCTATCAATCTGCGACTCTATCGACTCGCCAGCAGAGTAGGGAACAGGCGCGCATCCACAGTATCGAAGGGGTACAGACTGAAGATCGCTCTAAAATCACCCGTTTTAAACTGAACTTTGGAATCATTAGCAACTGGCAACTTGATATGCATACTAGAGCAGGAAATTTCCTCTCTGTTAAGCAAAGGGGTTATCAGGGTGATACCAGCGGCAGAGGCACCTCGGCTTCTACTCCCGGTATTTCCTGGTTCCCCAAAAAAGGGGGAGAGGTTCGCTCCATTCTGGCCCTATTGGTCCTCACCTTCACAAAGTTCACGTTCATATGCTTACATTCAACAGGCTGTCTCGCTCTCTTCGTCAAGGCCACTGGTTCACCTCAATCAACCTGCAGGATGCTTATTTTCACATAAGCATCCTGCCGCCACACAGGAGGTTTCTGAGGTTTGCTTTTCAAGGCACAGCCTATGAATACCTCGCTGTCTCATTTGGGCTTCAGCTGCCCGAACCTCCAGCAAGTGTGTAGTGCCAGCTCTAACACCACTGAGAAACTACGAGCTGAGAGTCTCTGCCCACATAGACAATTACCTGCTTTGCTCTCCATCCCAGTAGCAAGCGGTAGGAGACACAACTTCCCTTGTAACCCACCTCTCCGAGCTAGGGTTCAATCTCAATCAGAAAAAGAGCTGTTTGGTGCCCAACAGGGAAAATAGAATACCTAGAGGTGTAATGCTGGATTTTCTCTCTCTAATCAAGCAACCCTTTTGGGAAGACTGTGCCTCTCCCTGTTCCACAGGGCACGCTCGGTCAATTTCAAGACGTGCCTCCGAGTGCGGGGGTTGATGGCGTCCACCATCTCAGTACCTCTCAGCCTACTGAGGATGAGAGACTTCCAGCATGTCACGGCGTGTGTATAGGTGGCAGGGAAGTCGGGCGCAGGAGAATCGAACTTGGTAAGAATGGAGTAGTTTAATAACTTAACTAAACACTACTCGTAAACCATCTTACATAAATAAGAGCAAAGTGGGTACGAGGACCCGTCTCGCACCAATACAAATAACACGAGCATGAAAACAAACAATCTCTGACAAGGACATGAGGGGAAACAGAGGGTTAAATACACAACAGGAAATCGATGGGATTGGAACCAGGTGTGTAGGGAAGACAAGACAAAACCAATGTAAAATGAAAAATGGATCAATGATGGCTAGAAGACCGGTGAGGTCGACCGCCGAGCACCGCCCGAACAAGGAGAGGCATCGACTTCGGCAGAAGTCGTGACACAGAACTGGATTTTTTTGCACAACGTCTGTGTAAACGGCATCACCTTAATTGCCAGATAATTGCCTAAATTGCCGCTTTCAATCGGGTCTCCATCACTGGAAGATCCCCTCTATCTTTATTTCTGGCTCTAGTGACCAAGGAAAGATGGGCCACTCACAGGCTGGGGCGCAGTTCACGAGGGAGATGCAATAAACGGCTCTAGTGGCGTACATCAACCGACCAGGGTGGCACTCGCTTCCTGCTCTTACACCGATTATCTGTCAGGATTATTCTGTGGAGCAGAGAAAACCTACTGACCCGGGGCGTATTGAATGTAGGAGCTGGCTTATGGTTCAGAGGGAATCCCCATCAAGGGGACAGGAGACTCCTTCCCCAGGTGACGGAACAGAACTGGGAGAGATACGGTCATTGCAAGAAAACACGTACTGTCTGTTGTTCTTCATGCTAGCAGGAGAAGCACCACTGAAGGTTGACTCCCTGGCCGAGGGTGTTGCTTTACGTTTTTCCTTCCCTCAGCCTCATACTCTCCACCCTGGCCTCATCTTGGTAGCCCGTCCATGGCAAGGCAAGCTCTGGATATTGGAGATCTTTCTTGCAATGTGATGTGTTGGCTTGCAAAATGATGTGTAATTCTTATTGGAATCCAGCCAGAGTTAGGATATCAAAGAGTTGACATTTTCGTTCACCTGCAACCTGCATTCATAGTGATTGCCAGGGTTAGTAACAGTGTGAGGAGACGACCTAAGCCATTTAAACTGGAACAACCACTTCAATAATGGGTGCAAAAAAATCGAACTAAATGATTTGATTCGTTTAGAAAAATGTATGTTCTTTATCTTTGTGTAGCATAAAATTTATCAATCAATCAATCACTCAATGTACATGCAAAAATACAGATATGAAAAACAATTAATTTGTTAGCATAACTTAAAACAATAGAGTTGGTGACATCTCATTTAGTTTTGAGTCAGTACCACAAACATTTGAAGTTATAATGACTTTTCATTGACTTACTTCAACTTACTAGAAGTATTTGAAATGGCTTGGGGTTTACGGTACTGTCCTCAGTGTCAGGGCTTCTGAGGGTTGATTTGAGACTGCTTGGCTTCAGAGAGCATGTGCGTTATGGGAGATGTGAGATGTCTAAACAAATAAGTGAAAGACAACTGAATGTAACTTGTGTAACCCCAGTTCTCTAACACCACAGAGTGTGAGGAAGTTTGGCATGAGAATGATCAGAGGGCAGGTGAGTCAATCTTTTTTAGTATGATGGGAGGGCCTCCCTCATTCACCACTCGACCTGTCTGTCTCCTTCAAGCTACTTTGAGATTCTGGTGAATTCCGCTGTGAGATATCTCACTCACAATATCAGAGAACCGGGGTCACAGCTCTATCGGTTGACACCTTCTAGTAGCCACAGTATACTTGTGTGACTGGCTGTTGTGTGTCCAGTCTGGCCCTATAGGCCCTGGGGGACTGTCGCTCCCACATCTCCACAGACACTAACAAAAAGTGACAGGCCAGTCAGGACCATGGTGCTCTGAGGAGACCTGCATTGTAGCAGAAACCCAAGAGTTCGCAGCCAAAAACAACACAAAGAGCTCTGAAAAGCAGAATGGGATGAGGCTTTTCTCTCCTTAAGAGTCTCTCTTTCTCGTTCTTTCTTTCTTTCTTCCGCGCGCTGTCGCTTTCTCTCGCACGCACGCAATCACGCACGCACGCACACACACACACACACACACACACACACACACACACACACACACACACACACACACACACACACACACACACACACACACACACACACACAGGCACATTTACCTAAACACAAACACATACTCATACATGCATGCACGGATCACTGACAACCAATTCATCATGTGACTGTGAGGCCATACAAGCTTCAAGAGCAGCATATATTTCATGTGTTAACAGTCTTCATGCACCAGGGTTTTTCCAACTGTCCTCTACATCACTGTTTTGCCGATCAACAGTTATATTGAGCTATATTGTGTGCATGTTTGTCCTTGTTGATGCATGCTTCAATTTATTTATTTTATTTTATTCACCTTTATTTAACCAGGTAGGCCAGTTGAGAACAAGTTCTCATTTACAACAGCGACCTGGCCAAGATAAAGCAAAGCAGTGTGACACAAACAACAACACAGAGTTACACAATGACTGAACTGAGCCTTCAGATGAATTATTTGTTTTCCATATAGGACAGCATGCAATACTCTGTCCCTCCTCTCTTATGTTAGATATCTGGTTTAACAGAGATAGGCACAAGCTCTCTCTCTTCCTCTCTGTCCCTTCATCTATATCTCTACCGCTCTCGCTATCTATCTTTCTCTCTCTTTCTCTCACTGCACATCCCCCATAAAGGCCCAGTATAAAGGGAAAGGGAAACTACCAGTAACTTGCTGAGGGCTACAAGCAATGTGAATGGTTTCCTTATATAGACCTACGCTCATAAATGTTTCACATCATGCACTTTTATGTATTATGTAGCCCAGGCAGCAGTGCCTCTCTTATGGCTATTACTCCAATGTTTTACAATTATAATATTCTAGACTAAATAGAGGCTATTATGGTGAGTATATTCATCAAGAAATACGTGTCCCCATATCCTCGATATGATTTATTTAGATCTCTTCTTGTTATTTCTTAGGCTGTCCGTTGGTGGGCGCTAAGTGGAGGAGGCCGTTGGAGCGAATGGATAGGACGCCTGCCTCCATCACATGGTCCAGCGTAACCGAGAAACCTCGAGCACAGATGGAGCAGGACGGGAAACCGAGAGACGAGCCCCAGTGGAAGCGGCGAGAAGCATCCTCTGAAATAGAAACATAAGCTGCCCCCTTCTGCAGCAGAAACGGAAAAACGGACGCAAGAAAAAAAGCAACAACAAAACCGACAGTTTTGCACAGTGTCATGCTGCTTTCGCGTTTAATAAAATCACGGAAGAGTCAGGGAAGGTTGTGAGTGAGTGGGGGGGTGGATCTTTGCAGATAATGAAATCCAAGGCGCTTGTTGTCCCAAGTGAATTGATTTGAAGAGCTTGCAGAGACACAGAGCGACCGGGATGCCGCCCAACATCGCTCCTCCTATTCATCCGCGAGGTTAAGTGAGTATAATTGTTGGGGGGGGTATACTTTTATACCGTTTGACACCTCTTCCATTTGTGGTCTACTTTTGATCAACATTGTTTGTGTTCCGTCAGTGATGTGACGGGCCACTATGAGAGCGGTCAGAGTATTCTAGGCGATTCCACCTGTCTGATCAATGATTCATACTCAGCAAAGTGCTCTAGACAATCAGTCAGTGATGTGAGGAACTTGTTTCTTTCCTTTGGGAATTGCGCGCGTCCCCGATAATGGTCGAAATGTAATGTGTTAACACTTCATTAATTCATACACAGTGCACAATAATTCTGATTTAGAGGTCAGGCCAGTGCAGTTTGAACTTTTGAACATGTGTCGTAGGCTACTTAACAATTACAATCAGAAAGATGAATGAATAGATGCCCACGGTTAGTGGAGCGTCATCATCAGTTCTGAAGCACACAATTAATGGTCTGACAGACAGCAGGGGAGAGAGGTGCAGATCAAGATGTTATTCATTAATGGTCTGAAAGACAGCAGGGGAGAGAGGTGCAGATCAAGATGTTATTAATTAATGGTCTGAAAGACAGCAGGGGAGAGAGGTGCAGATCAAGATGTTATTAATTAATGGTCTGAAAGACAGCAGGGGAGAGAGGTGCAGATCAAGATGTTATTAATTAATGGTCTGAAAGACAGCAGGGGAGAGAGGTGCAGATCAAGATGTTATTAATTAATGGTCTGAAAGACAGCAGGGGAGAGAGGTGCAGATCAAGATGTTATTAATTAATGGTCTGAAAGACAGCAGGGAGAGAGGTGCAGATCAAGATGTTATTAATTAATGGTCTGAAAGACAGCAGGGGAGAGAGGTGCAGATCAAGATGTTATTAATTAATGGTCTGAAAGACAGCAGGGAGAGAGGTGCAGATCAAGATGTTATTAATTAATGGTCTGAAAGACAGTTCAGGGGAGAGGTGCAGAAGACCTGTGGTCAGACAGCAGGGAGGGACTGGGTCTCCCTCAAGATGTTATTAATTAATGGGAGAGAGGTGCAGATCAAGATGTTATTAATTAATGGTCTGAAAGACAGCAGGGGAGAGAGGTGCAGATCAATATGTTTTTATTTAAGTCATGACCTCATTATCCTGTCCAGGCTTGATGCAGCCTGTCTGTTCTAGATGTAGATGAAGACCTGTGTTTAGTAGATTGGCTTGAAGAGGGTGTGAAGGGACTGGGTCTCCCTTTTAAAACATAATGGACAAATTATGCATATTTATAGTCATCAACGGGAGAGAATTGATTCCCAGCTATTCTCAGAGTAATGTTGTGTGTGTGTGTGTGTGTGTGTGTGTGTGTGTGTGTGTGTGTGTGTGTGTGTGTGTGTGTGTGTGTGTGTGTGTGTGTGTGTGTGTGTGTGTGTGTGTGTGTGTGTGTGTGTGTGTGTGTGTGTGTGTGTGTGGGAGGGAGGGAGGGAGGGATGCACAGCGGGTTTCACGGTGCATATAGATGAATGGATTCCTCTTACTATGCAGCAGGGGTTCCCAGCTTGTCGTGTGTGTGTGTGTGTGTGTGTGTGTGTGTGTGTGTGTGTGTGTGTGTGTGTGTGTGTGTGCTTCACCCCATTACACTCATTGTGTTGATTTAAGCAGGAGAGTCACCCCAGAGAGCTGTGCTCCTGTTTCTCTCATTATGAAGTGATGCCCAGAATCACTTTTACACTGACAATCACACCAGGAGGAAGTTGGTTGAGAGCAGAGCTATACTCAGCAACATTACCAACTGAAACAAATGCAGTCTTCTTTCCAGACAGGAGGTTGTTTGGGGCGGGGGGTCAAATAATTAGTTACCTTGTCTGATGCATGAGGAGTCACAGAGACACTTAGACTTTATTTCAAAGTCCTAATTTGGTCTTAAATCCTGCATACAACACAGGTTCTATCTCCAGGCTATTATCTCCACCCACGTAATGTCATGCACCGACACACACACACACACACACACACACACACACACACACACACACACACACACACACACACACACACACACACACACACACACACACACACACACACACACACACACACACACACACACACACACACACACACACACACACACTAAGATGTACTGATCTACTGCATACTTACACTGTAGAATTTCTAAGAACTGACAAACCTCTCTTGGTTCCATAGCATGTCTCTCCAGAGCCCTTCTCCAGGCATGATATCTTAAAGATTAAGCCTTTCTCTCCTGCAGGCGGAACGAGGGTCCTCTCTACGGGGTGACAGAACAGTCAGCCAGACCCAGCTGGGCCTGGGGACAATTTCAGAGACCGCAGAACATCTCTCTGTCTCTCTTTTTTTAGATTGGATTGGCACCCTGGCAAATTAAAGTGTGTGTGTGTGTGACAGGACTCCAGACTAACATTTTCCCCTGGTGGCCCTAGTGACAGAAACTTTTTCAGTTGGTGGCACCAGCCCATGATTTGTTCGCACAATCATTTTATAAAGTCATTCACAGTGCTTTATTAGGAGGTGTAACTGAGATGGTATTCAATAAATACGTTGTTTCATCTAACATGTCCATGCAGGAATGGACGATTCAAGATATTTTGATGGGCAACCTAATCCAGTGATCGCCACAAACTTTGGCCAGACATTAGGCTATTGTTTTCATATTTTACTGTTTAAATAGGGCTCCAGAATTTTCTGAATTTTCTTTTGTTCAATAGAGATGAATTTGTCCATTTATTTGGGAAAGATTCACTACCTGAGTAAGTGGAAACTCTAAAGACAGCTACATCGCTAACTCAAAACATAATACCCACTGCTGGTAGCCATGTACAATATTCATCTAATAGTAAGTTCAATGTCCTAAAAAAAAACGTTGCAGTTGTAGCCTAGGCTACTACCCATTGAAGCCTGCACTCACAATGGCTGATGCAAATTTTGCTTCGTATCTCAAAGCCAGGAGTTGTTGTTTCCAAAGCACCTTTTTTTCTTCCCGCAATTAGATTCTGAAATATTACAGCCTACAATCAGATGTAAAAAATAATGATCCCGGAGGGGAGGAGTGAGTGGCTCGCTCATCACAGGGCCCAGCGAAACAGGCACAGGGACAGGGCAGAAACTTTAATAACCTGAATCATGAGGATAATGAACATTACTGTTTCACAAAATCATGGTTTTAGTAGGCAACAAAAAAAAACCCTCTTGTTCGGAGTGAGGTGAGCATGTTGAATGTGTTGCTCATACCGATGTGACCAATTAAAAGTGTAACTCACAGATCCAAGGCAAAAGGATCGCAAAATGTGACTAAAAGTGACTCGTTTCAGGAAACTAGGCATATGTTACGCGTCACTACTTCACAGGAGAGGCATTTGTAAAGATGTATTTTTTTATCAAAATGCGTTTTTGGGCAGAAATGCCTTCTGGAACATGTGAATTTTCATGTGCCTTAATAACAAACTTGTAAATACACATACAATTGTCTAGTTGGTTTAGCCATGGAAAAAGTCAGGAACCTTCCCGCTAGCCATGATTGGCTGACATAGGTGGGCTGGACATGCCAAGAGATGAGTTTGGATTGGTCTGCCGTGTAGCATGCTTCTGTCTATAATATGAGCTGGTCAGTATGTGTAGGTAATCCTTTCTATAGTGGCTTTTTTGAAAGATGATCCACTTTCTGGAGGACCGAGTTTTGACATCAATGGAATGTCCAGTGGAAGCAGAGTATGATAGCTAAGGAGATGGAGAAAATTCTGCCGCTTGATTGCAAATATGTGGAGGGTGTCACGGCTTTCGTCGGAAGAAGAAGAGGAGTCGTTGGACCAAAATGCAGCGGGGTATGTGTTCATCTTTATTAGCTTCACTGACTGAACACTGAATACAAAATAACAAAAAGAATAGCCGAAACAGTTCTGCAAGGTGCAAACAAACACTAAACAGAAAATAACCACCCACAACTAACAGTGGGAAAACAGGCTACCTAAGTATGGTTCTCAATCAGAGACAACGAAAGACAGCTGCCCCTGATTGAGAACCATACCTGTCCAAAACATAGAAATATAAGACCTAGACATACAAAGATAGACATACAAACATTCTAATGCCAAAAAATAGAAACATACAAAGCAATCTACGGTCAGGGCGTGACAGAGGGAGTCAAAAAGAGAACACACAACGCTGCTTTATAAAATATCTGTCTCCGGATTATATCTTCAAACTAAGGGCAACCATGGCATCTGTAACAGAGAGGGGAATGGTCCATCCATGTATTCGCGTAAGAGAGTCTAGCTAGCTACATTTTCAGGAATTATACGTTCATACTTTTGTCAGAAAGTCGTTTTCATTGCAAATGACTGTGTACTTTTAGCTAGCTAGCTAACGTTAACTGGCTGTCTCACTAGCTAAGTGTATGATCTGTTTAATAATATTATTCGTATCTCAGAGCCATTTGCATTGCTAGTTATAGCTTAATGATAGCTAGCTAACATTGAACCTAGTTGGTTAGTTTCAGCTACCAGCAGATTCATGCAGGGTAGTAATTTAGGAGTTGGGATTATGTTTAGTGATTGCTAGCTAGCTTACAGGTCTAAACAAAAGACTCCACTATGCAAGTAACCATTTCACTGTAGCATTTTTATTTAACTAGGCACGTCAGTTCAGAAGAAATTCTTATTTACAATAACGGCATAGGAAGAGTGAGTTAACTGCCTTGTTCAGGAGTAGAAGGACAGATTTCTACCTTGTCAGCTCGGGGATTTGATCTAGCAACCTTTTGGTTACTGGCCCAACACTCTAACCACTAGGCTACCTGCAGCCCCATTTAGACCTTCTGTATCCTGTGCATATGACAAATAAACGTTGATTGTATTGAATGTTGTGTGTGAGGAACAACATGACCTGCACCAAAGTCAAATTAGGATATAACGTGACAGTGTCTAAGTTCTAAAATTCTCCAATAGAATGTCCTGTTTTATTTTGTCACACCCACAACCGTACACTATTTTCTGCTTGCCATTAATTTGACTTATTTTCCTGTAATAATGAATACAAATGAGCTAAAGTTAAGACATTGTCAGCTATATGATATGGCCATCATTTGTACTGGCTAGCCTGCTAACTTAACTTCTTAAGGATAGGGGGCAGTATTTCCCCTTTGGATGAATTGCGTGCCCATGGTGAACTGCATCAAAATCTGTCCTAAATTGCTAATATATGCATATTATTATTATTATTGGATAGAAAACACTCTGAAGCTTCTAAAACCGTTTGAATTATGTCTGTGAGTATAACAGAACTCACAGGGCAGGCAATCTTCAAAACTAGTTTTGGAATCCTGAAAGTTGGGGCAACTTTGGCACAAAAAAACAGTGTTTATTGGTGTTAAAATACACCAGTTATGTTATTTTGGATCTGCTGATGTCATGCAGCCTGTCGTTTTTGTGTTTATACTTTTCCATAATGACAACAACAAGTTTGATGCCGGACAACAATAGAATGTCTACAGAAATAGTATAAACCAGCCTTTAGTTTTGACATTTTTGGTTGTTTAGTACACCACCGTATTCACTCTGTTTAGCACATGGTCTCACATGATTCCTTAAAGAGATGGGTGGGGCTAAGGCTTAAGAGGGTGTGAACGATGCTGAATGGTTGTAGACAAAGAAGTGCTCTTCAGTAGGTGTACCAAAACATTCTAGGGCCATTTTCTCAAAAATGGGGTTACAAGTTTATCAACTTTCAAAGCATAATTACTTTCCCATTGTTCCTCAACTGTAGTGTATGATATAACATTTTCTAGCTCTGAGTCTCTACTTTTATCCAATGTAAAAAACACAATTTCACATTTTGCTACATAAGACCGAATGGAGCCAGGCCGTCACAAATGATTGGAGTCTGGAGCCCTGGACTGTGGTGTGTGTGTATGTGTGTGTGTCTGTCTATTTGCACATGCATGCATGCTTGTGTGTGTGTGTGTGTCTGTCTATTTGCACATGCGTGTGTGTGTGTGTGTGTGTGTGTGTGTGTGTGTGTGTGTGTGTGTGTGTGTGTGTGTGTGTGTGTGTGTGTGTGTGTGTGTGTGTGTGTGTGTGTGTGTGTGTGTGTGTGTGTGTGTGTGTGTGTGTGTGTGTGTGTGTGTGTGTGTGTGTGTGTGTGTGTGTGTGCGTGCGGATGGATGGATGGATGGATGGTCGGTGGGCGTAGATTGGCCAGTTATCCAGACAAATTAGTCCTGGCCTGGGCAGAGAGACCAGGACCTCAGCCTGCCATCCGTCATTAGTACCACAGATCCATGACTGGGAGGTTCAGGGCACCAAAACCCACTGACTGTATAAATCCTCTTAAATTATGAATTCTTTGCATAGGGCAAGACAAGGTTCACAGGCCGAGTGGAGTAGGGGAGGAAAGGAAGAGAGAAGAAGGATGGAGAGTAGGGGAGATGACAGTTTGACTTATACCCTGGGGCTGGATGGAGAGTAGGGGAGATGACAGTTTGACTTATCCCCTGGGGCTGGATGGAGAGTAGGGGAGATGACAGTTTGACTTATCCCCTGGGGCTGGATGGAGAGTAGGGGAGATGACAGTTTGACTTATCCCCTGGGGCTGGATGGAGAGTAGGGGAGATGACAGATTGACCTATCCCCTGGGGCTGGATGGAGAGTAGGGGAGATGACAGATTGACTTATCCCCTGGGGCTGGATGGAGAGTAGGGGAGATGACAGATTGACTTATCCCCTGGGGCTGGATGGAGAGTAGGGGAGATGACAGTTTGACTTATCCCCTGGGGCTGGATGGAGAGTAGGGGAGATGACAGTTTGACTTATCCCCTGGGGCTGGATGGAGAGTAGGGGAGATGACAGATTGACCTATCCCCTGGGGCTGGATGGAGAGTAGGGGAGATGACAGATTGACTTATCCCCTGGGGCTGGGTGGAGAGTAGGGGAGATGACAGATTGACTTATCCCCTGGGGCTGGGTGGAGAGTAGGGGAGATGACAGTTTGACTTATCCCCTGGGGCTGGATGGAGAGTAGGGGAGATGACAGTTTGACTTATCCCCTGGGGCTGGATGGAGAGTAGGGGAGATGACAGATTGACTTATCCCCTGGGGCTGGATGGAGAGTAGGGGAGATGACAGATTGACTTATCCCCTGGGGCTGGATGGAGAGTAGGGGAGATGATATGATGAGATAAGAGGGGAGGAGAAGAAGGATGGAGAGTAGGGGAGATGACAGTTTGACTTATCCCCTGGGGCTGGATGGAGAGTAGGGGAGATGACAGTTTGACTTATCCCCTGGGGCTGGATGGAGAGTAGGGGAGATGACAGTTTGATTTATCCCCTGGGGCTGGATGGAGAGTAGGGGAGATGAAATGATGAGATAAGAGGGAAGGAGAATAAGGATGGAGAATAGGGGAGATGACAGATTGACTTCTCCCCTGGGGCTGGATGGAGAGTAGGGGAGATGACAGATTGACTTATCCCCTGGGGCTGGATGGAGAGTAGGGGAGATGATATGATGAGATAAGAGGGAAGGAGAATAAGGATGGAGAATAGGGGAGATGACAGATTGACTTATCCCCTGGGGCTGGATGGAGAGTAGGGGAGATGATAGTTTGACTTATCCCCTGGGGCTGGATTGGAGAGTAGGGGAGATGACAGTTTGATTTATCCCCTGGGGCTATACACTGTAGCAAAATTAAGATTAAGGGATTGAAAATTATCTTTTAACTCCTGGAGACACATCTCTAAAGAAGCCTTGCAACTGAAACATCGTTTGACAATGTAGCATCTCCCTTCTACTGTATCCCTATGCCTATCCCTATCTATGTAACAGCACAGTGGGCGACACAGAGTGCGATTCACATTGGTTCTCACCTATAATTTAGCGGTAGGTCACGTGCACACTCTGTCTTTTCAAGCATTTATCATCATCATCACATGCTCTGGAGAAGATTAGAGCATGGTGCACTTAGGGGTGTTCCCCTGCTGCTTATCATATGATATGATATCCTATGCATCAGAAGAACGAGGAGAACTAATCCATAACACTGTAATGATTCATGTCCAACATGGGAGACTCAGATCCTGACACTGGCATGGTAATGTCGGCCTCTTTATGATAGTGTAGTTGAGTAAAAGAGGAGAGGAACCCACAACTCATTAAGCACGTCTTTTAGATAGAAATGGAAATGTGATGGTTTTCTATTCGACACGATAGACCTAGTTGTGTCCATTCTTTCATAACATTTCTATAAGTGACGCTGTGAATATTTTCCAAAAAGGCGAAACAGACTAGCATCCATGCTTGTGCACGTCGTGCCTCGTTGAACATTATCATCCTGAGAGATTGACACACATTTCAGCAAGCAAGTAAAAATGTAAAGAGTATTTAGTTGTTTATTACAGTGCTAATTATCCTGAAGGGCAAAAGGTTGAATTATTAGGTGTTAGTAAATTGTGTGGAAGGGAATATCCCTTTACTGGCCTATTTTGTGACACCCGTAATCTGGATATAATCAATGTTTTCATCTGTTGAGATTGGGTTAATTTGGTAATAGGTTCAGAGATCCAGAGAGTGACATATTTACAGGTCTGGTGTCAGTCCCGTGGCAGTCATAGGATTAGAAAATATTTAATTATGTGATTCAATGCTGTATGGAAACAATCTGACTTTGTTTGTGCATGTGTATCAGGTGGCAGGTAGCCTAGTGGTTAGAGTGTTGGGCCAGTAATCAAAAGGTTGCTGGATCGAATCCCCGAGCTGACAAGGTACAAATCTGTCGTTCTTCCCCTGAACAACCCACTGTTCCTGGGCTATCATTGTAAATATGAATGTGTTCTTAACTGACTTGCCTGGATGAATAAATATGGTTATGGATGTTTTAAATTGTATCATAATGTGTAAATACGAAGTCCCACGTTGTTTCCACGTCATCTCAATGAAAGTATGTTGAATTGATGTCGGTGCCCAGTGGGCTATCACTATAACATAAACCTCCCCCCCCCCCCACACACACACAGACAGAGCGAGATGATAGTGAGTTATTCAGAGTGTGTGGATGTTTATTTATTTATGAAAATGTTACTGTTCTCCCGTCTTTTCTAGTTGCTGGATATCATAAGGTTTGGGACAAAAAAGTAATTGAGTATTGAAAGACATTAGTCTTTAGTTCCCTTTCCCTTTAGAATGGACCATTCTCCTCAGTAAATTTCATCAAAATAAAAATGGTAAAACATTTAAAAAAAGTGTTACTTTTATTAGAAAACTATACTAAATATAATCATGTCAACAAATTATTGATTAAAACACTATTTTGCATTGACGGTCTACAGTAGCCTCCACTGCACTCTGTAAGGTAGCACCATGGTGTAGCCTGAAGACAGCTAGCATCTGTCATCCTGCATTCTCTTTAACTGATCGCTGCCCGCACCTGCCCGCCCTTCTAGCATCACTACTCTGGACAGTTCTGACTTAGAATATGTGGACAACTACAAATACCTAGGTGTCTGGTTAGACTGTAAACTCTCCTTCCAGACTCACATTAAGCATCTCCAATCCAAAATTAAATCTAGAATCGGCTTCCTATTTCGCAAACAAAGCCCCCTTCATTCATGCTGCCAAACATACCCTCGTAAAACTGACTATCCTACCGATCCTTAACTTCAGTGATGTAATTTACAAAATAGCCTCCAACACTCTACTCAGCAAATTGGATGCAGTCTATCACAGTGCCATCCATTTTGTCACCAAAGCCCCATATACTACCCATCACTGCGACCTGTATGCTCTTGTTGGCCCTCGCTTCATATTCATCGCCAGACCCACTGGCTCCAGGTCATCTATAAGTATCTGCTAGGTAAAGTACCCCCTTATCTCAGTTCACTGGTCATCATAGCAGCACCCACCCATAGCACATGCTCCAGAAGGTATATTTCACTGGTCACCCACAAAGCCAACTCCTCCATTTGGACACCTCTCCTTCCAGTTCTCTGCTAATGACTGGAATGAATATTAAAAAATTACTGAAGCTGGAGACTCATATTTCCCTCAGTAACTTTAAGCATCAGCTGTCAGAGTAGCTCACAGATCATTGCACCTGTACATAGCCCATCTGTAAATAGCTCACCCAACTACCTCATCCCCATAATGTTTTTTTTGCTCCTTTGCACCCCAGTATCTCTACTTGCACATTCATCTTCTGCACATCTATTCACTCCAGTGTTTAATTACTAAATTGTAACTACTTTGCCACTGTGGCCTATTTATTGCCTTACCTCCTTAATCTTACTTCATTTGCATACACTGTACATAGACTTTTTCTATTGACTGTACATTTGTTTATTCCATGAGTAACTCCGTGTTGTTTGTGTCGCACTGCATTGCTTAATTTTGGCCAGGTCCCAGTTGTAAATGGTCCCCACCTTCTTCCATAGACTTACACAGTAATTATGACAACTTCCGAAGAATGTCCTCCAACCTATCAGAGCTCTTGCAGCATGAACTGACATATTGTTCACCCAATCAAAGGATCAGAGAATTAATCTAGTACTGAAAGCATAAGCTTCAGCTAGCTATCACTGCACTGTAGACAGGTTTTATTCCAAAAGAAGGAGAAGCAAGAGAGAGATTTCATATTCAGTTTCACTTACTTATTAGCTAGCAAATGCAGAATACTAGTTTAGCCTACTAAAACAACCTGTTCAAACAGATCAATGCTATGTTAGCTAGCTGGCTATGACTATCCAACACAACACTGGAACTCTTCCAAGTCAAGGTCAACTATGGGTTTTACTAATTTATTGCCACCGGGGCCTGCTGGTGTAAGTGATAAATTACTTACTGACTGCACACTAGGGCTGTCCACGACTAAAAAAAATCTTGGTCGACCAAAAGTCGTCTTTTCTGACCAATCAAAATGTTTCAACGTGTATTTTTCCATATGTAGACACACCCCATGTGTTTTAATAAAGTCAACTATGTACATTGAGCTTACGGTTTTATGAAATAAGACAAATGCCTCCAGAAAAAAAACATAACCCGACCCAAGTATTCTCCTCCCGCTCTTGCTGGCTTTGGCAGATTCTGCCGTTACTCTTCTGAAGTTGCCGGTGATAGGCTACATTAGGAGTCTACAACCATTCTCATGTGAATGCCAATTTATCTGACCATTTCTACTGATCTGCGTGCCAGTTGTGGTTTTCATATGCACATTTTCGCAAACAGTTTAATTGAATTTATAATGAAGTCTTCATATCTCAAAATCATCGTCAGGTGGATAATGAAAAGTCTATCCAAATCAATATTAAAATGATTCAAACCTAAAAAGCAACTTCTATTGCCAACCATGTAAAAATAACCTACATAAGGCCAACAAATAAACATTGCAGCCTGTAGGAAGAAAATATCCTGATAAAAATAAATATCCTATAAATCACATAGGCATGGCCTGTCTGCCACGAACTTGAAACATTGTATCAACTATTAACTTGGCTCTGCCTGAAGCTTGCTCTAGCGAACTTTGTATAAAACTTGGGTCCGCCTGAAGCTTGCTCTAGCGATCTTTGTATAAAACATGGTCCGCCTGAAGCTTGCTCTGGCGAACTTTGTATAAAACTTGGGTCTGCCTGAAGCTTGCTCTCGAGGACTTTGCATAAAACTTGGGTCCGCCTGAAGCTTGCTCTAGCAAACTTTGTATAAAACTTGGGTCTGCCTGAAGCTTGCTCTAGCAAACTTTGTATAAAACTTGGGTCTGCCTGAAGCTTGCTCTAGCAAACTTTGTATAAAACTTGGGTCCGCCTGAAGCTTGCTCTAGCAAACTTTGTATAAAACTTGGGTCTGCCTGAAGCTTGCTCTCGAGGACTTTGTATAAAACTTGGGTCCGCCTGAAGCTTGCTCTAGCAAACTTTGTATAAAACTTGGGTCTGCCTGAAGCTTGCTCTAGCGAACTTGGTTTAAAACTTGGGTCCGCCTGAAGCTTGCTCTAGCGAACTTTGTATAAAACTTGGGTCTGCCTGAAGCTTGCTCTCGAGGACTTTGTATAAAACTTGGGTCCGCCTGAAGCTTGCTCTAGCAAACTTTGTATAAAACTTGGGTCTGCCTGAAGCTTGCTCTAGCGAACTTGGTTTAAAACTTGGGTCCGCCTGAAGCTTGCTCTGGCGAACTTTGTATAAAACTTGGGTCCGCCTGAAGCTTGCTCTAGCGAACTTTGTATAAAACTTGGGTCTGCCTGAAGCTTGCTCTAGCGAACTTTGTATAAAACTTGGGCCGCCTGAAGCTTGCTTTAGCGAACTTTGCAACATTGTATAAAATATACTGGGAACTCAGTTTCCCTTTCCAGTGAGCTTGGGACACACACAGCTGTAGGCTATTTGCGCAAGGGATAAGAAGCAGTGCTTGACTTGGGCTGGAGCTCACCGGAGCTGAGTACCGGCACCTCCATGTTTCTACTGCTTGAGCTCCTGTTCCTCTTATAGAATATAGAGGAGCTCCTGCACCTAACAGTACCGGAACCTATTTCAGTCCAAGTCAAGCACTGATAAAATGTAATCAGGTAGGCCTACGTGTGCTCCCTCTCCGGCCTCTAGATCATCAGGCTGCTCATTATGGAGCACACCTATCAACATCGTTATGTGCACCTGTGCATTATCAGACTCACCTGGACTCCATCACTTCCCTGATTACCTTCCCTATATATGTCATTTGGTTCCTTCCCCAGTCATTATTGTTTCTGTTTCAGTTTCCTGTCTGTGTGCTGTTCGTGTTTCTTATTTTGTTATTTTTTTTAAATTAAATTGCCTCCCAGCACAATCGTTACACCTATTTTATGACGTTTCCACGAGATGAGCGCATAACATTTTTCCCTTTCACGCTGAGTGGTTATCGAAAGGGAGAGAGCTAGAAAGATTTGTCAAATACATTGAGGAACTATTGTAATTATCAATGGATGTGAAAAAAACAGACTTTGTTTACTTCCTGTTTGAGGTGAAGAAAACATTACTATGAGAAGCTCACCAGGTCATTAGTGGTGGTGCGTTAAGCCAATCAGAAATACTTTCAGATCCCCAAATGGGCACATGTATATGCCTACATTTACACTACGGGTCAAAAGTTTTAGAACACCTACTCATTCATGGGTTTTTCTTTATTTTACTATTTTCTACATTGTAGAGTGATAGTGAAGACATCAAAACTAGGAAATATCACATTTTGAACCCTGTAGTAACCAAAAAAGTGTTAAACAAATCAAAATGTATTTTTTATAGCCACCCTTTGCTTTGATGACAGCTTTGCACACTCTTGGCATTCTCTCAACCAGCTTCACCTAGACTGCTTTTCCAACAGTATTGCAGGAGTTCCCACATATGCTGAGCACTTGTTGGCTGCTTTTCTTTCACTCTGTGGTCCGACTCATCCCAAACCATCTCAATTTGGTTGAGGTTGGGGGATTGTGGAGGCCAGGTCATCCGATGCAGCACTCCATCACTCTCCTTCTTGGTAAAAATAGATCTTACACAGCCTGGAGGTGTGTTGTGTCATTGTCCTGCTGAAAACAAATGATAGTCCCACTAAGCATAAACCAGGTGGGATGGCAGATCGCTGCAGAATGCTGTAGTAGCCATGCTGGTTAAGGTGTGCCTTGAATTCTAAATAAATGACTGACAGTGTCACCAGCAATGTACCATCACACCTCCTCCTCCATGCTTCACGGTGGGAAATACACATGCAGAGATCATCCGTTCAGCAACAAAGATATGGCGGTTGGAACCAAAAATTTCCAATTTGGACTCATCTGACCAAAGGACACATATCCACCGGTCTAATGTCCATTGCTTGTGTTTCTTGGCCCAAGCAACTCTCTTCTTCTTATTGATGTCCTTTAGTAGTGGTTTCTTTGCAGCATTTCGACCATGAAGACCTTATTCACACAGTCTCCTCTGAACAGTTGATGTTGAAATGTGTCTATTACTTGAATTTTCTGGAGCATCTATTTGGGCAGCAATTTCTGAGGCTGGTAACTAATGAACTTATCCTCTTCAGCAGAGGTAACTCTTGGTCTTCCATTCCTGTGGCGGTCCTCTTGGGAGCCAGTTTCATCATAGTGCTTGATAGTTTCTACGTCTGCACTTGAATAACATTTTCAGTATTGACTGACCTTCATTGATTAAAGTAATGATGGACTGTTGTTTCTCTTTTCTTATTTGAGCTTTTCTTGCTATAATATGGACTTGGTCTTTTACCAAACATGGCTATCTTCTGTGTAAACCCCCTTCCTTGTTACAACACAACTGATTGGATCAAACGCATTAAGAAGGAAATAAATTCCACAAATGAACTTTTAAGAAGGCACACCGATTAATTTAAATGTGTTCCAGGTGACTTCTTCATGAAGCTGGTTGAGAGAATGCCACGACTGTGCAAGCTGTCATCAAGGCAAAAGGTGTCTACTTGAAGACTCTCAAATATAAAATATATTGTTTAACACTTTTTTGGTTCTACATGATTCCATATGTGTCATTTCATAGTTTGATGTCTTCACTATTATTCTACAATGTAGAAAATAGTAAAATAAAGAAAAACCCTTGAATGAGTGGGTGTTCTAAAACTTTTGACCGGTAGTGTATGGGCAGGCCAGCGAGCCTATTGGCTTACTTCTAGTAGTGTATGGGCAGGCCAGCTAGCCTACTGGTTACTTCTAGTAGTGTATGGGCAGGCCAGCTAGCCTATTGGCTTACTTCTAGTAGTGTATGGGCAGGCCAGCTAGCCTATTGGCTTACTTCTAGTAGTGTATGGGCAGGCCAGCTAGCCTATTGGCTTACTTCTAGTAGTGTATGGGCAGGCCAGCTAGCCTATTGGTTACTTCTAGTAGTGTATGGGCAGGCCAGCTAGCCCATTGGCTTACTTCTAGTAGTGTATGGGCAGGCCAGCTAGCCTATTGGCTTACTTATAGTAGTGTATGGGCAGGCCAGCTAGCCCATTGGCTTACTTCTAGTAGTGTATGTGCAGGCCAGCTAGCCTATTGGTTACTTCTAGTAGTGTATGGGCAGGCCAGCTAGCCTATTGGCTTACTTCTAGTAGTGTATGGGCAGGCCAGCTAGCCTATTGGCTTACTTCTAGTAGTGTATGGGCAGGCCAGCTAGCCTATTGGCTTACTTCTAGTAGTGTATGGGCAGGCCAGCTAGCCTATTGGTTACTTCTAGTAGTGTATGGGCAGGCCAGCTAGCCTATTGGCATACTTCTAGTAGTGTATGGGCAGGCCAGCTAGCCTATTGGCTTACTTCTAGTAGTGTATGGGCAGGCCAGCTAGCCTATTGGCTTACTTCTAGTAGTGTATGGGCAGGCCAGCTAGCCTATTGGCTTACTTATAGTAGTGTATGGGCAGGCCAGCTAGCCCATTGGCTTACTTCTAGTAGTGTATGTGCAGGCCAGCTAGCCCATTGGCTTACTTCTAGTAGTGTATGGGCAGGCCAGCTAGCCTATTGGCTTACTTATAGTAGTGTATGGGCAGGCCAGCTAGCCCATTGGCTTACTTCTAGTAGTGTATGTGCAGGCCAGCTAGCCTATTGGTTACTTCTAGTAGTGTATGGGCAGGCCAGCTAGCCTATTGGTTACTTCTAGTAGTGTATGGGCAGGCCAGCTAGCCCATTGGCTTACTTCTAGTAGTGTATGGGCAGGCCAGCTAGCCTATTGGCTTACTTCTAGTAGTGTATGGGCAGGCCAGCTAGCCTATTGGTTACTTCTAGTAGTGTATGGGCAGGCCAGCTAGCCTATTGGCTTACTTCTAGTAGTGTATGGGCAGGCCAGCTAGCCTATTGGCTTACTTCTAGTAGTGTATGGGCAGGCCAGCTAGCCTATTGGCTTACTTCTAGTAGTGTATGGGCAGGCCAGCTAGCCTATTGGTTACTTCTAGTAGTGTATGGGCAGGCCAGCTAGCCCATTGGCTTACTTCTAGTAGTGTATGGGCAGGCCAGCTAGCCTATTGGCTTACTTATAGTAGTGTATGGGCAGGCCAGCTAGCCCATTGGCTTACTTCTAGTAGTGTATGTGCAGGCCAGCTAGCCTATTGGTTACTTCTAGTAGTGTATGGGCAGGCCAGCTAGCCTATTGGCTTACTTCTAGTAGTGTATGGGCAGGCCAGCTAGCCTATTGGCTTACTTCTAGTAGTGTATGGGCAGGCCAGCTAGCCTATTGGCTTACTTCTAGTAGTGTATGGGCAGGCCAGCTAGCCTATTGGTTACTTCTAGTAGTGTATGGGCAGGCCAGCTAGCCTATTGGCATACTTCTAGTAGTTTATGGGCAGGCCAGCTAGCCTATTGGCTTACTTCTAGTAGTGTATGGGCAGGCCAGCTAGCCTATTGGCTTACTTATAGTAGTGTATGGGCAGGCCAGCTAGCCCATTGGCTTACTTCTAGTAGTGTATGTGCAGGCCAGCTAGCCCATTGGCTTACTTCTAGTAGTGTATGGGCAGGCCAGCTAGCCTATTGGCTTACTTATAGTAGTGTATGGGCAGGCCAGCTAGCCCATTGGCTTACTTCTAGTAGTGTATGTGCAGGCCAGCTAGCCTATTGGTTACTTCTAGTAGTGTATGGGCAGGCCAGCTAGCCTATTGGCTTACTTCTAGTAGTGTATGGGCAGGCCAGCTAGCCTATTGGCATACTTCTAGTAGTGTATGGGCAGGCCAGCTAGCCTATTGGCTTACTTCTAGTAGTGTATGGGCAGGCCAGCTAGCCTATTGGTTACTTCTAGTAGTGTATGGGCAGGCCAGCTAGCCTATTGGCATACTTCTAGTAGTGTATGGGCAGGCCAGCTAGCCTATTGGCTTACTTCTAGTAGTGTATGGGCAGGCCAGCTAGCCTATTGGCTTACTTCTAGTAGTGTATGGGCAGGCCAGCTAGCCTATTGGTTACTTCTAGTAGTGTATGGGCAGGCCAGCTAGCCCATTGGCTTACTTCTAGTAGTGTATGGGCAGGCCAGCTAGCCTATTGGCTTACTTCTAGTAGTGTATGGGCAGGCCAGCTAGCCCATTGGCTTACTTCTAGTAGTGTATGTGCAGGCCAGCTAGCCTATTGGTTACTTCTAGTAGTGTATGGGCAGGCCAGCTAGCCTATTGGCTTACTTCTAGTAGTGTATGGGCAGGCCAGCTAGCCTATTGGCATACTTCTAGTAGTGTATGGGCAGGCCAGCTAGCCTATTGGCATACTTCTAGTAGTGTATGGGCAGGCCAGCTAGCCTATTGGCTTACTTCTATGCGTGCGAATCCTTACTTAACATTGACAGGAGCGCTCCAAACAAAAGACGATGACTGAATTGACAAAACTCGTAAATGGAATGAAATAAACAAAATCTTGTTTCTAGTGTAGCATAGGTTGTGCACTTTGCAAACAATGTGTCCACTCCGACAATGATAATGGGAAGACAGCAATAATAATATTGAATGCATTAACAGAAATTACAGTAACCAAAGTAACACACATTGAAGATGAACTGCTTTGCTTTATCTTGGCCAGGTCGCAGTTGTAAATGAGAACTTGTTCTCAACTAGCCTACCTGGTTAAATTTAAGGTCAAATTAAAATAAAATTAAAATAAATAAAAAATAATTGCCCCCAGTTAAATAATTGAAACACAGAGAGGCAGAACTCAGACTGAATTTAAAGACAAGGAGAGGGGGAAAGAGAGAGAAAGACAGACAGTGAGAGAGTGGTATACTCTGAGGGTTAGTGGGAGTCAGATGTAGTGTTGGTTGGTTGTATAAGTGAATCCATTGTTTTTGCGTAAGTATTCTGCTCCCCGAGTCAATACATGTTAGAAACTCCTTTGACAGTGATTAAAGTGATTTTTTATTTTTTATTTTTTATGTATATTTTTTTCCTACTGTGTTATTGACTTGTTAATTGTTTACTCCATGTGTAACTCTGTGTTGTCTGCTCACACTGCTATGCTTTATCTTGGCCAGGTCGCAGTTGCAAATGAGAACTTGTTCTCAACTAGCCTACCTGGTTAAATAAAGGTGAAATAAAAAAATTAAAAAGCTGTGATTCTTCTTGGGTAAGTCTCTATGAGCTTTACACACCTGGATCGTTATTATTTTCAGAATTATTCTCTGTCAAGATGTTGGGGATCATGGCTTGACTGCAATTTTCATGTCTCGCCATAGTTTTTCAAGCAGATTTAAGTCAAAACTTTAACTTGTCCACTCAGGAACATTCACGGTCTTCTCGGTAAGCAACTCCAGTGTAGATTTGGCCTTGTGTTTTAGGTTATTGTCCTGCTGAAAGGTGAATTCCTCTCAATGTCTGGTGTAAAGCAGACTGAATCAGATTTCCCTCTAGGATTTTGCCTGTGCTTAGCTCCATCCCGTTTCTTTTTATCCGGGAAGATTGAGGAGAGTATATTTATAGTATACTTAAGATATACTAGAAAAGTACATCTTGTGTTTGAAGTATTGTATATTATGTATTTTTTGTATATTTAAGTATACTTAGGATTTTTGTGCTGGATGATAACCTTTCAGTTTCTAACATTTAAAGTCGAAGTAACGCCAACACATTCTAAATCCCGGAGATGTGGGAGAAGTAACGCCAAAACATTCTGAATCCGGGAGATGTGGGAGAAGTAATGCCAACACATTCTGAATCCCGGAGATGTGGGAGAAGTAACGCCAAAACATTCTGAATCCGGGAGATGTGGGAGAAGTAACGGCAACACATTCTGAAACCAGGAGATGTGGGAGAAGTAACGCCAACACATTCTGAATCTGGGAGAAGTAACGGCAACACATTCTGAATCCGGGAGATGTGGGAGAAGTAACACCAACACATTCTGAATCCAGGAGATGTGGGAGAAGTAACACCAACACATTCTGAATCCAGGAGATGTGGGAGAAGTAACACCAACACATTCTGAATCCAGGAGATGTGGGAGAAGTAACACCAACACATTCTGAATCCAGGATATGTGGGAGAAGTAACACCAACACATTCTGAATCCAGGAGATGTGGGAGAAGTAACGGCAACACATTCTGAATCCAGGAGATGTGGGAGAAGTAACACCAACACATTCTGAATCCAGGAGATGTGGGAGAAGTAACGGCAACACATTCTGAATCCAGGAGATGTGGGAGAAGTAACACCAACACATTCTGAATCCAGGAGATGTGGGAGAAGTAATGCCAACACATTCTGAATATGGGAGATGTGGGAGAAGTAACACCAACACATTCTGAATCCGGGAGATGTGGGAGAAGTAACGCCAACACATTCTGAATCTGAGAGATGTGGGAGAAGTAACGCGAACACATTCTGAATCTGGGAGAAGTAACGCCAACACATTCTGAATCCGGGAGATGTGGGAGAAGTAACGCCAACACATTCTGAATCCAGGAGATGTGGGAGAAGTAATGCCAACACATTCTGAATCCAGGAGATGTGGGAGAAGTAACACCAACACATTCTGAATCCAGGAGATGTGGGAGAAGTAACACCAACACATTCTGAATCCAGGAGATGTGGGAGAAGTAACACCAACACATTCTGAATCCAGGAGATGTGGGAGAAGTAATGGCAACACATTCTGAATCCAGGAGATGTGGGAGAAGTAACACCAACACATTCTGAATCCAGGAGATGTGGGAGAAGTAACGGCAACACATTCTGAATCCAGGAGATGTGGGAGAAGTAACACCAACACATTCTGAATCCAGGAGATGTGGGAGAAGTAACGCCAACACATTCTGAATATGGGAGATGTGGGAGAAGTAACACCAACACATTCTGAATCCGGGAGATGTGGGAGAAGTAACGCCAACACATTCTGAATCCAGGAGATGTGGGAGAAGTAACGCCAACACATTCTGAATATGGGAGATGTGGGAGAAGTAACACCAACACATTCTGAATATGGGAGATGTGGGAGAAGTAACACCAACACATTCTGAATCCGGGAGATGTGGGAGAAGTAACGCCAACACATTCTGAATATGGGAGATGTGGGAGAAGTAACACCAACACATTCTGAATCCGGGAGAAGTAACACCAACACATTCTGAATCCAGGAGATGTGGGAGAAGTAACGCCAACACATTCTGAATATGGGAGATGTGGGAGAAGTAACACCAACACATTCTGAATATGGGAGATGTGGGAGAAGTAACGCCAACACATTCTGAATCTGGGAGAAGTAACGCCAACACATTCTGAATATGGGAGATGTGGGAGAAGTAACGCCAACACATTCTGAATCCGGGAGATGTGGGAGAAGTAACGCCAACACATTCTGAATCTGGGAGATGTGGGAGAAGTAACGCCAACACATTCTGAATCTGGGAGATGTGGGAGAAGTAACGCCAACACATTCTGAATCCAGGAGATGTGGGAGAAGTAACGCCAACACATTCTGAATCTGGGAGAAGTAACGCCAACACATTCTGAATATGGGAGATGTGGGAGAAGTAACGCCAACACATTCTGAATCCGGGAGATGTGGGAGAAGTAACGCCAACACATTCTGAATCTGGGAGATGTGGGAGAAGTAACGCCAACACATTCTGAATCCGGGAGATGTGGGAGAAGTAACGCCAACACATTCTGAATCTGGGAGAAGTAACGCCAACACATTCTGAATATGGGAGATGTGGGAGAAGTAACGCCAACACATTCTGAATCCGGGAGATGTGGGAGAAGTAACGCCAACACATTCTGAATCTGGGAGATGTGGGAGAAGTAACGCCAACACATTCTGAATCCGGGAGATGTGGGAGAAGTAACGCCAACACATTCTGAATCTGGGAGAAGTAACGCCAACACATTCTGAATCTGGGAGAAGTAACGCCAACACATTCTGAATCCAGGAGATGTGGGAGACGAGGTTGTTTATTTTGCTTCATAGCTTCTTTTCAATTTCCATTTTGCTTCATCTCATTCCACTTTGTGTTTGTGCTTGCGTGCATGTGTGTGTGTGTGTGTGTGTTTGTGTGATGCAGAGTTTTTTTTAGTTTTTTACTGACGTGTGTGCTCCTTGTAGCGAGTACCTGTCTATCTGGGTCTTGATCAATTCAAGAGCAGCAACTCTGAGAAACAGCTATTTCTGGAGCCAGGGTGTGAAATGCAGAGTAAAGAGGTGACATAACCACATGTTACGGTTTTCTAATGGTGAAGGAGAGTCGGACCAAACTGCAGCGTGTCGATTGCGATCCATGTTTATTTAAACAAACGTAAAACACGACTAAACACGAACACTACAAAACAATAAACGAAACGAAAACCAAAACAGCCTATACATGTGTCAACTGTCAACTAACATCTACCAAGGACATCAAGACACTCAGGACAATCACCCACAATACAACCAAAGAATATGGCTGCCTAAATATGGTTCCCAATCAGAGACAATGATAAACACCTGCCTCTGATTGAGAACCACTTCAGACAGCCATAGACTTTCCTAGAACACCCCACTAAGCTACAACCCCACTAAGCTATACACCACATACAAAAACCCATGTCACACCCTGGCCTGACCAAATACATGAAGAAAAACACAAAATACTTCGACCAGGGCGTGACACCACAGTTGTGATTTAGCAGCATGGAAACACGACAGGACATCATATTCAGTTGGGCTCTTGTCAAGTTTATCCTCTGGAAATGTGTGTTATTACCAGTAGTCAGGGTTGTAAAAAGCTCTAGAGTTGATGTCTGTCCCCCTGGTGAGCTGATGTTGTGTTGGGTATCAGAAACCTGGGTGGAAGTGCGTATAGTATGGAGGGATGGAAAAAGAGTTTATTGTCCTTTCCCCCTGGTGTGCTGATGCTGTGTTGGGTATCAGAAACCTGGGTGGAAGTGCTTATAGTATGGGGGGATGGAAAAATAGTTTATTGTCCTTTCCCCCTGGTGTGCTGATGCTGTGTTGGGTATCAGAAACCTGGGTGGAAGTGCGTATAGTATGGAGGGATGGAAAAAGTACCCTGGTGTGCTGATGTTGTGTTGGGTATCAGAAACCTGGGTATCAGTGCGTATAGTATGGGGGATGGAAAAAGTACCCTGGTGTGCTGATGTTGTGTTGGGTATCAGAAACCTGGGTATCAGTGCTTATAGTATGGGGGGATGGAAAAAGTACCCTGGTGTGCTGATGTTGTGTTGGGTATCAGAAACCTGGGTGTAAGTGCGTATAGTATGGGGGGTGGAAAAAGTACCCTGGTGTGCTGATGTTGTGTTGGGTATCAGAAACCTGGGTGGAAGTGCGTATAGTATGGGGGGATGGAAAAAGTACCCTGGTGTGCTGATGTTGTGTTGGGTATCAGAAACCTGGGTGGAAGTGCGTATAGTATGGGGGGGGTGGAAAAAGTACCTGGTGTGCTGATGTTGTGTTGGGTATCAGAAACCTGGGTGGAAGTGCGTATGGTATGGGGGGATGGAAAAAGTACCTTGGTGTGCTGATGTTGTGTTGGGTATCAGAAACCTGGGTGGAAGTGCGTATAGTATGGGGGGATGGAAAAAGTACCCTTGTGTGCTGGTGTTGGGTATCAGAAACCTGGGTGGAAGTGTGTATAGTATGGGGGATGGAAAATGTACCCTGGTGTGGTGATGTTGTGTTGGGTATCAGAAACCTGGGTGGAAGTGTGTATAGAATGGGGGATGGAAAATGTACCCTGGTGTGGTGATGTTGTGTTGGGTATCAGAAACCTGGGTGGAAGTGCGTATAGTATGGGGGATGGAAAAAGAGTTGATTGTCATTTCCCCCTGGTGTGGTGATGTTGTGTTGGGTATCAGAAACCTGGGTGTAAGTGCGAATAGTATGGGGGATGGGAAAAGTACCCTGGTGTGGTGATGTTGTGTTGGGTATCAGAAACCTGGGTGGAAGTGCGTATAGTATGGGGGATGGAAAAAGTACCCTGGTGTGCTGATGTTGTGTTGGGTATCAGAAACCTGGGTGGAAGTGCGTATAGTATGGGGGATGGAAAAATAGTTTATTGTCCTTTCCCCCTGGTGTGGTGATGTTGTGTTGGGTATCAGAAACCTGGGTATCAGTGCGTATAGTATGGGGGATGGAAAAAGTACCCTGGTGTGCTGATGTTGTGTTGGGTATCAGAAACCTGGGTGTAAGTGCATATAGTATGGAGGGATGGATGGAAAAAGTACCCTGGTGTGCTGATGTTGTGTTGGGTATCAGAAACCTGGGTGGAAGTGCGTATAGTATGGGGGAATGGAAAAAGTACCCTGGTGTGCTGATGTTGTGTTGGGTATCAGAAACCTGGGTGGAAGTGCGTATAGTAAGGGGGATGGAAAAGTACCCTGGTGTGCTGATGTTGTGTTGGGTATCAGAAACCTGGGTGGAAGTGCGTATAGTATGGGGGGATGGAAAAAGTACCTGGTGTGCTGATGTTGTGTTGGGTATCAGAAACCTGGGTGGAAGTGCGTATAGTATGGGGGATGGAAAAAGTACCTGGTGTGCTGATGTTGTGTTGGGTATCAGAAACCTGGGTGGAAGTGCGTATAGTATGGGGGATGGAAAAAGTACCCTAGTGTGCTGATGTTGTGTTGGGTATCAGAAACCTGGGTGGAAGTGTGTATAGTATGGGGGATGGAAAATGTACCCTGGTGTGGTGATGTTGTGTTGGGTATCAGAAACCTGGGTGGAAGTGCGTATAGTATGGGGGATGGAAAAAGTACCCTGGTGTGCTGATGTTGTGTTGGGTATCAGAAACCTGGGTGGAAGTGCGTATAGTATGGGGGATGGAAAAATAGTTTATTGTCCTTTCCCCTGGTGTGGTGATGTTGTGTTGGGTATCAGAAACCTGGGTATCAGTGCTTATAGTATGGGGGATGGAAAAAGTACCCTGGTGTGCTGATGTTGTGTTGGGTATCAGAAACCTGGGTGTAAGTGCATATAGTATGGAGGGATGGATGGAAAAAGTACCCTGGTGTGCTGATGTTGGGTATCAGAATCCTGGGTGTAAGTGCATATAGTATGGAGGGATGGAAATAGTACCCTGGTGTGGTGATGTTGTGTTGGGTTTCAGAAACCTGGATGGAAGTGCATATAGTATGGGGGATGGAAAAAGTACCTGGTGTGGTGATTTTGTGTTGGGTATCAGTGCGTATAGTATGGGGGAATGGAAAAAGTACCCTGGTGTGGTGATGTTGTGTTGGGTATCAGAAACCTGGGTGGAAGTGCGTATTGTGTGGAGGGATGGAAAAAGTACCCTGGTGTGCTGATGTTGTGTTGGGTATCAGAAACCTGGGTGTAAGTGCGTATTGTATGGAGGGATGGAAAAAGTACCCTGGTGTGCTGATGTTGTGTTGGGTATCAGAAACCTGGGTATCAGTGCGTATAGTATGGGGGATGGAAAAAGTACCCTGGTGTGCTGATGTTGTGTTTGCTATCAGAAACCTGGGTGTAAGTGCGTATTGTATGGAGGGATGGAAAAAGTACCTGGTGTGCTGATGTTGTGTTGGGTATCAGAAACCTGGGTGTAAGTGCGTATAGTATGGAGGGGATGGAAAAAGTACCCTGGTGTGCTGATGTTGTGTTGGGTATCAGAAACCTGGGTGGAAGTGCGTATGGTATGGGGGGATGGAAAAAGTACCTTGGTGTGCTGATGTTGTGTTGGGTATCAGAAACCTGGGTGGAAGTGCGTATAGTATGGGGGGATGGAAAAAGTACCCTTGTGTGCTGGTGTTGGGTATCAGAAACCTGGGTGGAAGTGTGTATAGTATGGGGGGATGGAAAATGTACCCTGGTGTGGTGATGTTGTGTTGGGTATCAGAAACCTGGGTGGAAGTGCGTATAGTATGGGGGGATGGAAAAAGAGTTGATTGTCATTTCCCCCTGGTGTGGTGATGTTGTGTTGGGTATCAGAAACCTGGGTGTAAGTGCGAATAGTATGGGGGGATGGGAAAAGTACCCTGGTGTGGTGATGTTGTGTTGGGTATCAGAAACCTGGGTGGAAGTGCGTATAGTATGGGGGGATGGGAAAAGTACCCTGGTGTGGTGATGTTGTGTTGGGTATCAGAAACCTGGGTGGAAGTGCGTATAGTATGGGGGGATGGAAAAAGTACCCTGGTGTGCTGATGTTGTGTTGGGTATCAGAAACCTGGGTGGAAGTGCGTATAGTATGGGGGAATGGAAAAAGTACCCTGGTGTGCTGATGTTGTGTTGGGTATCAGAAACCTGGGTGGAAGTGCGTATAGTAAGGGGGATGGAAAAAGTACCCTGGTGTGCTGATGTTGTGTTGGGTATCAGAAACCTGGGTGGAAGTGCGTATAGTATGGGGGATGGAAAAAGTACCCTGGTGTGCTGATGTTGTGTTGGGTATCAGAAACCTGGGTGGAAGTGCGTATAGTATGGGGGGATGGAAAAAAACCTGTACCCTGGTGTGCTGATGTTGTGTTGGGTATCAGAAACCTGGGTGGAAGTGCGTATAGTATGGGGGGATGGAAAAAGTACCCTAGTGTGCTGATGTTGTGTTGGGTATCAGAAACCTGGGTGGAAGTGTGTATAGTATGGGGGGATGGAAAATGTACCCTGGTGTGGTGATGTTGTGTTGGGTATCAGAAACCTGGGTGGAAGTGCGTATAGTATGGGGGGATGGAAAAAGTACCCTGGTGTGCTGATGTTGTGTTGGGTATCAGAAACCTGGGTGGAAGTGCGTATAGTATGGGGGGATGGAAAAATAGTTTATTGTCCTTTCCCCCTGGTGTGGTGATGTTGTGTTGGGTATCAGAAACCTGGGTATCAGTGCGTATAGTATGGGGGGATGGAAAAAGTACCCTGGTGTGCTGATGTTGTGTTGGGTATCAGAAACCTGGGTGTAAGTGCATATAGTATGGAGGGATGGATGGAAAAAGTACCCTGGTGTGCTGATGTTGGGTATCAGAATCCTGGGTGTAAGTGCATATAGTATGGAGGGATGGAAATAGTACCCTGGTGTGGTGATGTTGTGTTGGGTTTCAGAAACCTGGATGGAAGTGCATATAGTATGGGGGGATAGAAAAAGTACCCCGGTGTGGTGATGTTGTGTTGGGTATCAGAAACCTGGGTGGAAGTGCGTATAGTATGGGGGGATGGAAAAAGTACCCTGGTGTGGTGATTTTGTGTTGGGTATCAGAAACCTGGGTGGAAGTGCGTATTGTGTGGAGGGATGGAAAAAGTACCCTGGTGTGCTGATGTTGTGTTGGGTATCAGAAACCTGGGTGTAAGTGCGTATTGTATGGAGGGATGGAAAAAGTACCCTGGTGTGCTGATGTTGTGTTGGGTATCAGAAACCTGGGTATCAGTGCGTATAGTATGGGGGATGGAAAAAGTACCCTGGTGTGCTGATGTTGTGTTTGCTATCAGAAACCTGGGTGTAAGTGCGTATTGTATGGAGGGATGGAAAAGTACCCTGGTGTGCTGATGTTGTGTTGGGTATCAGAAACCTGGGTGTAAGTGCGTATAGTATGGAGGGATGGAAAAAGTACCCTGGTGTGCTGATGTTGTGTTGGGTATCAGAAACCTGGGTGGAAGTGCGTATGGTATGGGGGATGGAAAAAGTACCTTGGTGTGCTGATGTTGTGTTGGGTATCAGAAACCTGGGTGGAAGTGCGTATAGTATGGGGGATGGAAAAAGTACCCTTGTGTGCTGGTGTTGGGTATCAGAAACCTGGGTGGAAGTGTGTATAGTATGGGGGATGGAAAATGTACCCTGGTGTGGTGATGTTGTGTTGGGTATCAGAAACCTGGGTGGAAGTGCGTATAGTATGGGGGATGGAAAAAGAGTTGATTGTCATTTCCCCTGGTGTGGTGATGTTGTGTTGGGTATCAGAAACCTGGGTGTAAGTGCGAATAGTATGGGGGGATGGGAAAAGTACCCTGGTGTGGTGATGTTGTGTTGGGTATCAGAAACCTGGGTGGAAGTGCGTATAGTATGGGGGATGGGAAAAGTACCCTGGTGTGGTGATGTTGTGTTGGGTATCAGAAACCTGGGTGGAAGTGCGTATAGTATGGGGGGATGGAAAAAGTACCCTGGTGTGCTGATGTTGTGTTGGGTATCAGAAACCTGGGTGGAAGTGCGTATAGTATGGGGGGATGGAAAAATAGTTTATTGTCCTTTCCCCCTGGTGTGGTGATGTTGTGTTGGGTATCAGAAACCTGGGTATCAGTGCGTATAGTATGGGGGGATGGAAAAAGTACCCTGGTGTGCTGATGTTGTGTTGGGTATCAGAAACCTGGGTGTAAGTGCGTATAGTATGGAGGGATGGAAAAAGTACCCTGGCGTGGTGATGTTGTGTTGGGTATCAGAAACCTGGGTATCAGTGCGTATAGTATGGGGGATGGGAAAAGTACCCTATTGTGGTGATGTTGTGTTGGGTATTAGAAACCTGGGTGGAAGTGCGTATAGTATGGGGGGATGGAAAAAGTACCCTGGTGTGCTGATGTTGTGTTGGGTATCAGAAACCTGGGTGGAAGTGCGTATAGTATGGGGGATGGAAAAATAGTTTATTGTCCTTTCCCCCTGGTGTGGTGATGTTGTGTTGGGTATCAGAAACCTGGGTATCAGTGCGTATAGTATCGGGGGATGGAAAAAGTACCCTGGTGTGCTGATGTTGTGTTGGGTATCAGAAACCTGGGTGTAAGTGCGTATAGTATGGAGGGATGGAAAAAGTACCCTGGCGTGGTGATGTTGTGTTGGGTATCAGAAACCTGGGTATCAGTGCGTATAGTATGGGGGATGGAAAAAGTACCCTGGTGTGCTGATGTTGTGTTGGGTATCAGAAACCTGGGTGTAAGTGCATATAGTATGGAGGGATGGATGGAAAAAGTACCCTGGTGTGCTGATGTTGTGTTGGGTATCAGAAACCTGGGTGGAAGTGCGTATAGTATGGGGGGATGGAAAAAGTACCCTGGTGTGCTGATGTTGTGTTGGGTATCAGAAACCTGGGTGGAAGTGCGTATAGTAAGGGGGGATGGAAAAAGTACCCTGGTGTGCTGATGTTGTGTTGGGTATCAGAAACCTGGGTGGAAGTGCGTATAGTATGGGGGGATGGAAAAAGTACCCTGGTGTGCTGATGTTGTGTTGGGTATCAGAAACCTGGGTGGAAGTGCGTATAGTATGGGGGGATGGAAAAAGTACCCTGGTGTGCTGATGTTGTGTTGGGTATCAGAAACCTGGGTGGAAGTGCGTATAGTATGGGGGATGGAAAAAGTACCTAGTGTGCTGATGTTGTGTTGGGTATCAGAAACCTGGGTGGAAGTGTGTATAGTATGGGGGATGGAAAATGTACCCTGGTGTGGTGATGTTGTGTTGGGTATCAGAAACCTGGGTGGAAGTGCGTATAGTATGGGGGATGGAAAAAGTACCTGGTGTGCTGATGTTGTGTTGGGTATCAGAAACCTGGGTGGAAGTGCGTATAGTATGGGGGATGGAAAAATAGTTTATTGTCCTTTCCCCCTGGTGTGGTGATGTTGTGTTGGGTATCAGAAACCTGGGTATCAGTGCGTATAGTATGGGGGATGGAAAAAGTACCCTGGTGTGCTGATGTTGTGTTGGGTATCAGAAACCTGGGTGTAAGTGCATATAGTATGGAGGGATGGATGGAAAAAGTACCCTGGTGTGCTGATGTTGGGTATCAGAATCCTGGGTGTAAGTGCATATAGTATGGAGGGATGGAAATAGTACCCTGGTGTGGTGATGTTGTGTTGGGTTTCAGAAACCTGGATGGAAGTGCATATAGTATGGGGGGATAGAAAAAGTACCCCGGTGTGGTGATGTTGTGTTGGGTATCAGAAACCTGGGTGGAAGTGCGTATAGTATGGGGGGATGGAAAAAGTACCCTGGTGTGGTGATTTTGTGTTGGGTATCAGAAACCTGGGTGGAAGTGCGTATTGTGTGGAGGGATGGAAAAAGTACCCTGGTGTGCTGATGTTGTGTTGGGTATCAGAAACCTGGGTGTAAGTGCGTATTGTATGGAGGGATGGAAAAAGTACCCTGGTGTGCTGATGTTGTGTTGGGTATCAGAAACCTGGGTATCAGTGCGTATAGTATGGGGGGATGGAAAAAGTACCCTGGTGTGCTGATGTTGTGTTTGCTATCAGAAACCTGGGTGTAAGTGCGTATTGTATGGAGGGATGGAAAAAGTACCCTGGTGTGCTGATGTTGTGTTGGGTATCAGAAACCTGGGTGTAAGTGCGTATAGTATGGAGGGATGGAAAAAGTACCCTGGTGTGCTGATGTTCTGTTGGGTATCAGAAACCTGGGTGTAAGTGCGTATAGTATGGAGGGATGGAAAAAGTACCCTGGTGAGCTGATGTTCTGTTGGGTATCAGAAACCTGGGTGGAAGTGCGTATAGTATGGAGGGATGGAAAAAGTACCCAATTGTCATACCTGGGTAAAAGTAAAGATACATTCAGAGAAAATGACTCAAGCAAAAGTTAACATTACCCAGTATAATATTACTTGAGTAAAAGTCTCAACGTTTTTGGTTTTGAATGTACTTAAGTATCAAAAGTAAATGGAATTGCTAAATGCTAAAGTAGAAATCATTTCAAATTCCTTATATTCAACAAACCAAACGACACCATTTTCTTTATTTTTCCTTATGGATAGCCAGGGGCACCTTCCAACACTCAGGCATAATTTACAAACGAAGCATGTGTGTTTACTAGTGAGTCCTCCAGATCAGAGGCAGTAGGGATGACCAGGGATGTTCACTGTTTAGTGAGTCCTCCAGATCAGAAGCAGTAGGGATGACCAGGGATGTTCTCTGTTTAGTGAGTCCTCCAGATCAGAGGCAGTAGGGATGACCAGGGATGTTCTCTGTTTAGTGAGTCCTCCAGATCAGAGGCAGTAGGGATGACCAGGGATGTTCTCTGTTTAGTGAGTCCTCCAGATCAGAGGCAGTAGGGATGACCAGGGATGTTCTCTGTTTAGTGAGTCCAGATCAGAGGCAGTAGGGATGACCAGAGATGTTCTCTGTTTAGTGAGTCCAGATCAGAGGCAGTAGGGATGACCAGGGATGTTCTCTGTTTAGTGAGTCCTCCAGATCAGAGGCAGTAGGGATGACCAGGGATGTTCTCTGTTTAGTGAGTCCTCTAGATCAGAGGCAGTAGGGATGACCAGGGATGTTCTCTGTTTAGTGAGTCCACCAGATCAGAGGCAGTAGGGATGACCAGTGATGTTCTCTGTTTAGTGAGTCCTCCAGATCAGAGGCAGTAGGGATGACCAGGGATGTTATCTGTTTAGTGAGTCCTCCAGATCAGAGGCAGTAGGGATGACCAGGGATGTTCTCTGTTTAGTGAGTCCTCCAGATCAGAGGCAGTATGATGATCAGAGATGTTCTCTGTTTAGTGAGTCCTCCAGATCAGAGGCAGTAGGGATGACCAGGGATGTTCTCTGTTTAGTGAGTCCTCTAGATCAGAGGCAGTAGGGATGACCAGGGATGTTCTCTGTTTAGTGAGTCCACCAGATCAGAGGCAGTAGGGATGACCAGTGATGTTCTCTGTTTAGTGAGTCCTCCAGATCAGAGGCAGTAGGGATGACCAGGGATGTTATCTGTTTAGTGAGTCCTCCAGATCAGAGGCAGTAGGGATGACCAGGGATGTTCTCTGTTTAGTGAGTCCTCCAGATCAGAGGCAGTATGATGATCAGAGATGTTCTCTGTTTAGTGAGTCCTCCAGATCAGAGGCAGTCGGGATGACCAGGGATGTTCTCTGTTTAGTGAGTCCTATAGATCAGAGGCAGTCGGGATGACCAGTGATGTTCTCTTGATAAGTGTTTGAATTAGACCATTTTCTTGTCCTGCTAACCATTCAAAATATAACGAGTACTTTTGGGTGTCAGGGAAAATGTATGGAGTTAAAATTATTATTTTCTTCAGGAATGTAGTGAAGTAAAAGTGAAAGTTGTCAAAACTATAAATAGTAAAGTACAGATACCTAAAAAAAAACTACTTAAGTAGTACTTTAAAGGATTTTTACTTCAATACTTTACACCATCGATACTATATAGGGATGGGCTGGGACTATTTTGGTCTCTTTTGGAGCAATTGATGCAGTTATTTATTTATACCTCCACATGAAAGAAAGACTGGGTCCCATGCGGTGTTCTCATAGCAAAGAGAGATGGAAAACACAACTCTTCCTCTTTCTCCCTCCCTTCCTCTCGCCTCTCTCTCTTTTACTGCCATCTCCGATGCCTTCCTCGTCTACTTTCTCTCTCTCCTCCTTTCACTTATCTCCTGTCGTTTTCTCTTTTCCATCACTCTTAATTATTCCTTATTACTCTGCTGTCGCTCCCCCCACTCTCTCTCCCTCTCTCTCTCTTTTACTGCCATCTTCGATGCCTTCCTCGTCTACTTTCTCTCTCTCCTCCTTTCACTTATCTCCTGTCGTTTTCTCTTTCCCCATCACTCTTAATGATTCCCTATTGCTCCACTCTCTCGCCCGCTGTCCCTTCCCCCTCTCTTCCCCTCTCTGATGTGCTAGTTCCTGTGTAATCCGTGTGTGTGTGTGTGTGTGTGTGTGTGTGTGTGTGTGTGTGTGTGTGTGTGTGTGTGTGTGTGTGTGTGTGTGTGTGTGTGTGTGTGTGTGTGTGTGTGTGTGTGTGTGTGTGTGTGTGTGTGTGTGTGTGTGTGTGTGTTTAATGAAAGTACCTGCTGTGTGCCCTCCATACATCCGTCTGGTCGATAGAGCCAGAGTGTAGGAATCCACATGGTCACGGAATCTCTGATAACACAATGTCAGGCCAGATCACACAACCCTACAATGATTCATCTGGCCTACAGTGAAAACAAACACTTTAGTTTGCCCTTCACCAACATAGACAACAGGTCATTTGCATGCATTTGCGGTTTACATCATGTACAGGATGTGATTTGCATGATCTCGTCAAGCTCCTCAATGTGGGGCGGCAGCGTAGCCTAGTGGTTAGAGCGTTGGACTAGTAACCGGAAGGTTGTGAGTTCAAAACCCCGACCTGACAAGGTACAAATCTGTCGTTCTGCCCCTGAACAGGCAGTTCACCCACTGTTCCCAGGCCGTCATTGACGTGCCTGGTTAAATAAAGGTAAAATTAAAAAATAAAAAATGTCAGGGGCTATGTCAATAGTCTATGACCAGGCATAACAAGGCCTAACAGCTTATTACCCCTGTCTAATAAGTGTGTAGGTGTGTTGGAGAGAGCAGAGCAACCCCAGAGGAATGGTCTAAATCAAACCGACTGTCCTGCATAGTATACTGTACTGACCCATAGACTGGTCCGATTGAGTAGCAGCCCAATCCAGTGGAACCCCAGAGGAATGGTCTAAATCACACCAACACAAACCGACTGTCCTGCATAGTATACTGTACTGACCCATAGACTGGTCCGATTGAGTAGCAGCCCAATCCAGTGGAACCCCAGAGGAATGGTCTAAATCACACCAACACAAACCGACTGTCCTGCATAGTATACTGTACTGACCCATAGACTGGTCCGATTGAGTAGCAGCCCAATCCAGTGGAACCCCAGAGGAATGGTCTAAATCACACCAACACAAACCGACTGTCCTGCATAGTATACTGTACTGACCCATAGACTGGTCCGATTGAGTAGCTGCCCAATCCAGTGGAACCCCAGAGGAATGGTCTAAATCACACCAACACACACCGACTGTCCTGCATAGTATACTGTACTGACCCATAGACTGGTCCGATTGAGTAGCTGCCCAATCCAGTGGAACCCCAGAGGAATGGTCTAAATCACACCAACACACACCGACTGTCCTGCATAGTATACTGTACTGACCCATAGACTGGTCCGATTGAGTAGCTGCCCAATCCAGTGGAACCCCAGAGGAATGGTCTAAATCACACCAACACACACCGACTGTCCTGCGTAGTATACTGTACTGACCCATAGACTGGTCCGATTGAGTAGCTGCCCAATCCAGTGGAACCCCAGAGGAATGGTCTAAATCACACCAACACACACCGACTGTCCTGCAGATTAACATGGAAGCCCAAGTAGCACATAGTGTTCTGAGAACCATATGAGAGGTTGTTCTATGGTTATTATGCATACAACCTTCCATCAATGTTCTGGTGCAGGACACCCAGATAACACATGTTCTCAGAACATTAAAAACACTTTCCATAAAAACCACAAGGAAACTTGAGTAACATTCAAAGAATGTTGTAAGAATGTTATTTAAAACCAAATACGTTCTTTTCTCAACATCAATAAAACTCTCTCTGTCCTCTGTCTTTTTGAGTGTGTTCAGGTGTGTTGGCCACACCTGATCTTAATGAGTGCTTGTTTGCTTTGCAGCGGGGTCTGTTTGGCTATAGACTAAAATGAACAACTTGTATTAAAAACTTTGAGTTAAAAAGCATAACTTCATCCTGGTGGTGCAGTGGACTAATTCCATGGATAGAAAGCAACATATCAGCAGACCAGGGCAGAGCATGCGCAGACCAGCTGGCCGGTGTGTTTACGGACATATTCAATCAATCCCTATACCAGTCTGCTGTTCCCACATGCTTCAAGAGGGCCACCATTGTTCCTGTTCCCAAGAAAGCTAAGGTAACTGAGCTAAACGACTACCGCCCCGTAGCACTCACTTCCGTCATCATGAAGTGCTTTGAGAGACTAGTCAAGGACCATATCACCTCCACCCTACCTGACACCCTAGACCCACTCCAATTTGCTTACCGCCCAAATAGGTCCACAGACGACGCAATCTCAACCACACTGCACACTGCCCTAACCCACCTGGACAAGAGGAATACCTATGTGAGAATGCTGTTCATCGACTACAGCTAGGCATTCAACAAGATAGTACCCTCCAAGCTCATCATCAAGCTCTGGGTCTCGACCCCGTCCTGTGCAACTGGGTACTGGACTTCCTGACGGGCCGCCCCCAGGTGGTGAGGGTAGGCAACAACATCTCCTCCCCGCTGATCCTCAACACGGGGGCCCCACAAGGGTGCGTTCTGAGCCCTCTCCTGTACTCCCTGTTCAACCACGACTGCGTGGCCACGCACGCCTCCAACTCAATCATCAAGTTTGCGGACGACACAACAGTGGTAGGCTTGATTACCAACAACGACGAGACGGCCTACAGGGAGGAGGTGAGGGCCCTCGGAGTGTGGTGTCAGGAAAATAACCTCACACTCGACGTCAACAAAACTAAGGAGATGATTGTGGACTTCAGGAAACAGCAGAGGGAACACCCCCCTATCCACATCGATGGAACAGTAGTGGAGAGGGTAGCAAGTTTTAAGTTCCTCGGCATACACATCACAGACAAACTGAATTGGTCCACTCACACTGACAGAGTCGTGAAGAAGGCGCAGCAGCGCCTCTTCAACCTCAGGAGGCTGAAGAAATTTGGCTTGTCACCAAAAGCACTCACAAACTTCTACAGATGCACAATCGAGAGCATCCTGGCGGGCTGTATCACCGCCTGGTACGGCAACTGCTCCGCCCTCAACCGTAAGGCTCTCCAGAGGGTAGTGAGGTCTGCACAACGCATCACCGGGGGCAAACTACCTGCCCTCCAGGACACCTACACCACCCGATGTTACAGGAAGGCCATAAAGATCATCAAGGACATCAACCACCCGAGCCACTGCCTGTTCAGGTGCATCAAAGCTGGGACCGAGAGACTGAAAAACAGCTTCTATCTCAAGGCCATCAGACTGTTAAACAGCCACCACTAACATTGAGTGGCTGCTGCCAACACACTGTCATTGACACTGACCCAACTCCAGCCACTTTAATAATGGGAATTGATGGGAAATGATGTAAATATATCACTAGCCACTTTAAACAATGCTACCTTATATAATGTTACTTACCCTACATTATTCATCTCATATGCATACGTATATACTGTACTCTATATCATCGACTGCATCCTTATGTAATACATGTATCACTAGCCACTTTAACTATGCCACTTTGTTTACTTTGTCTACATACTCATCTCATATGTATATACTGTACTCGATACCATCTACTGTATGCTGCCCTGTACCATCACTCATTCATATATCCTTGAAGGCAGTACATAATGGCATTATGATATAAATGTCTTGTTGCTGCCTGGAGGTGAGGGCAGACTTGAAGGCAGTACATAATGGCATTATGATATAAATGTCTTGTTGCTGCTTGGAGGTGAGGGCAGACTTGAAGGCAGTACATAATGGCATTATGATATAAATGTCTTGTTGCTGCTTGGAGGTGAGGGCAGACTTGAAGGCAGTACATAATGGCATTATGATATAAATGTCTTGTTGCTGCCTGGAGGTGAGGGCAGACTTGAAGGCAGTACATAATGGCATTATGATATAAATGTCTTGTTGCTGCCTGGAGGTGAGGGCAGACTTGAAGGCAGTACATAATGGCATTATGATATAAATGTCTTGTTGCTGCTTGGAGGTGAGGGCAGACTTGAAGGCAGTACATAATGGCATTATGATATAAATGTCTTGTTGCTGCTTGGAGGTGAGGGCAGACTTGAAGGCAGTACATAATGGCATTATGATATAAATGTCTTGTTGCTGCTTGGAGGTGAGGGCAGACTTGAAGGCAGTACATAATGGCATTATGATGTAAATGTCTTGTTGCTGCTTGGAGGTGAGGGCAGACTTGAAGGCAGTACATAATGGCATTATGATGTAAATGTCTTGTTGCTGCTTGGAGGTGAGAGCAGACTTGAAGGCAGTACATAATGGCATTATGATATAAATGTCTTGTTGCTGCCTGGAGGTGAGGGCAGACTTGAAGGCAGTACATAATGGCATTATGATATAAATGTCTTGTTGCTGCCTGGAGGTGAGGGCAGACTTGAAGGCAGTACATAATGGCATTATGATATAAATGTCTTGTTGCTGCTTGGAGGTGAGGGCAGACTTGAAGGCAGTACATAATGGCATTATGATATAAATGTCTTGTTGCTGCTTGGAGGTGAGGGCAGACTTGAAGGCAGTACATAATGGCATTATGATATAAATGTCTTGTTGCTGCTTGGAGGTGAGGGCAGACTTGAAGGCAGTACATAATGGCATTATGATGTAAATGTCTTGTTGCTGCTTGGAGGTGAGGGCAGACTTGAAGGCAGTACATAATGGCATTATGATATAAATGTCTTGTTGCTGCTTGGAGGTGAGGGCAAACTTGAAGGCAGTACATAATGGCATTATGATATAAATGTCTTGTTGCTGCTTGGAGGTGAGGGCAGACTTGAAGGCAGTACATAATGGCATTATGATATAAATGTCTTGTTGCTGCTTGGAGGTGAGGGCAGACTTGAAGGCAGTACATAATGGCATTATGATATAAATGTCTTGTTGCTGCCTGGAGGTGAGGGCAGACTTGAAGGCAGTACATAATGGCATTATGATGTAAATGTCTTGTTGCTGCTTGGAGGTGAGGGCAGACTTGAAGGCAGTACATAATGGCATTATGATATAAATGTCTTGTTGCTGCCTGGAGGTGAGGGCAGACTTGAAGGCAGTACATAATGGCATTATGATATAAATGTCTTGTTGCTGCCTGGAGGTGAGGGCAGACTTGAAGGCAGTACATAATGGCATTATGATGTAAATGTCTTGTTGCTGCTTGGAGGTGAGGGCAGACTTGAAGGCAGTACATAATGGCATTATGATATAAATGTCTTGTTGCTGCTTGGAGGTGAGGGCAGACTTGAAGGCAGTACATAATGGCATTATGATGTAAATGTCTTGTTGTTGCTTGGAGGTGAGGGCAGACTTGAAGGCAGTACATAATGGCATTATGATATAAATGTCTTGTTGCTGCCTGGAGGTGAGGGCAGACTTGAAGGCAGTACATAATGGCATTATGATATAAATGTCTTGTTGCTGCCTGGAGGTGAGGGCAGACTTGAAGGCAGTACATAATGGCATTATGATATAAATGTCTTGTTGCTGCCTGGAGGTGAGGGCAGACTTGAAGGCAGTACATAATGGCATTATGATATAAATGTCTTGTTGCTGCCTGGAGGTGAGGGCAGACTTGAAGGCAGTACATAATGGCATTATGATGTAAATGTCTTGTTGCTGCCTGGAGGTGAGGGCAGACTTGAAGGCAGTACATAATGGCATTATGATATAAATGTCTTGTTGCTGCCTGGAGGTGAGGGCAGACTTGAAGGCAGTACATAATGGCATTATGATATAAATGTCTTGTTGCTGCTTGGAGGTGAGGGCAGACTTGAAGGCAGTACATAATGGCATTATGATATAAATGTCTTGTTGCTGCTTGGAGGTGAGGGCAGACTTGAAGGCAGTACATAATGGCATTATGATATAAATGTCTTGTTGCTGCCTGGCGGTGAGGGCAGACTTGAAGGCAGTACATAATGGCATTATGATATAAATGTCTTGTTGCTGCTTGGAGGTGAGGGCAGACTTGAAGGCAGTACATAATGGCATTATGATATAAATGTCTTGTTGCTGCTTGGAGGTGAGGGCAGACTTGAAGGCAGTACATAATGGCATTATGATATAAATGTCTTGTTGCTGCCTGGAGGTGAGGGCAGACTTGAAGGCAGTACATAATGGCATTATGATATAAATGTCTTGTTGCTGCTTGGAGGTGAGGGCAGACTTGAAGGCAGTACATAATGGCATTATGATATAAATGTCTTGTTGCTGCCTGGAGGTGAGGGCAGACTTGAAGGCAGTACATAATGGCATTATGATATAAATGTCTTGTTGCTGCTTGGAGGTGAGGGCAGACTTGAAGGCAGTACATAATGGCATTATGATATAAATGTCTTGTTGCTGCCTGGAGGTGAGGGCAGACTTGAAGGCAGTACATAATGGCATTATGATGTAAATGTCTTGTTGCTGCCTGGAGGTGAGGGCAGACTTGAAGGCAGTACATAATGGCATTATGATGTAAATGTCTTGTTGCTGCTTGGAGGTGAGGGCAGACTTGAAGGCAGTACATAATGGCATTATGATATAAATGTCTTGTTGCTGCTTGGAGGTGAGGGCAGACTTGAAGGCAGTACATAATGGCATTATGATGTAAATGTCTTGTTGTTGCTTGGAGGTGAGGGCAGACTTGAAGGCAGTACATAATGGCATTATGATATAAATGTCTTGTTGCTGCTTGGAGGTGAGGGCAGACTTGAAGGCAGTACATAATGGCATTATGATGTAAATGTCTTGTTGCTGCTTGGAGGTGAGGGCAGACTTGAAGGCAGTACATAATGGCATTATGATATAAATGTCTTGTTGCTGCTTGGAGGTGAGGGCAGACTTGAAGGCAGTACATAATGGCATTATGATATAAATGTCTTGTTGCTGCTTGGAGGTGAGGGCAGACTTGAAGGCAGTACATAATGGCATTATGATGTAAATGTCTTGTTGCTGCTTGGAGGTGAGAGCAGACTTGAAGGCAGTACATAATGGCATTATGATGTAAATGTCTTGTTGCTGCTTGGAGGTGAGAGCAGACTTGAAGGCAGTACATAATGGCATTATGATGTAAATGTCTTGTTGCTCTCTCACATACAGTGATTACTTACTACAAGTACATTTGTATATGGCCCATAAGACCAACTGTGTCAGACATTCAAATAAATATACCATCAAAGGATCAGCAGAACCAAAGTAGATCTTTGCTCCCAATGACAGAAGGGGATCGAAAAGATGGAGGAAGCTATACGTGCATCCTCTCCATCCTCTCGTCTCCGGTGCATCCTCTCCTCCCTCCACATATAGTCATGTGCCAGCAGCTCTCTCCTGTTCTCCTTTAAGCCTCCTCTCCATCCTCTCCTCCCTCCACGTATAGTCATGTGCCAGCAGCTCTCTCCTGTTCTCCTTTATGCCTCCTCTCCTTCCCTCCACGTATAGTCATGTGCCAGCAGCTCTCTCCTGTTCTCCTTTAAGCCTCCTCTCCTTCCCTCCTTCCCTCCACGTATAGTCACGTGCCAGCAGCTCTCTCCTGATCTCCTTTATGCCTCCTCTCCTTCCCTCCTTCCCTCCACATATAGTCACGTGCCAGCAGCTCTCTCCTGATCTCCTTTATGCCTCCTCTCCTCCTCTCCTTCCCTCCACGTATAGTCACGTGCCAGCAGCTCTCTCCTGATCTCCTTTATGCCTCCTCTCCTCCTCTCCTTCCCTCCACGTATAGTCACGTGCCAGCAGCTCTCTCCTGTTCTCCGTTATGCCTCCTCTCCTTTTCTCCTCCTCTCCTCCTCTCCACATATAGTCACGTGCCAGCAGCTCTCTCCTGTTCTCCTTTATGCCTCCTCTCCTTCCCTCCTTCCCTCGACGTATAGTCATGTGCCAGCAGCTCTCTCTTGATCTCCTTTATGCCTCCTCTCCTTTTCTCCTCCTCTCCTCCTCACCACGTATAGTCATGTGCCAGAAGCTCTCTCCTGTTCTCCGTTATGCCTCCTCTCCTTTTCTCCTCCTCTCCTCCTCTCCACGTATAGTCATGTGCCAGAAGCTCTCTCCTGTTCTCCGTTATGCCTCCTCTCCTTTTCTCCTCCTCTCCTCCTCTCCACATATAGTCACGAGCCAGCAGCTCTCTCCTGTTCTCCTTTATGCCTCCTCTCCTTCCCTCCTTCCCTCCACGTATAGTCACGTGCCAGCAGCTCTCTCCTGATCTCCTTTATGCCTCCTCTCCTCCTCTCCTCCTCTCCACATATAGTCACGTGCCAGCAGCTCTCTCCTGATCTCCTTTATGCCTCCTCTCCTCCTCTCCTTCCCTCCACGTATAGTCACGTGCCAGCAGCTCTCTCCTGATCTCCTTTATGCCTCCTCTCCTCCTCTCCTCCTCTCCACATATAGTCACGTGCCAGCAGCTCTCTCCTGATCTCCTTTATGCCTCCTCTCCTCCTCTCCTTCCCTCCACGTATAGTCACGTGCCAGCAGCTCTCTCCTGTTCTCCGTTATGCCTCCTCTCCTTTTCTCCTCCTCTCCTCCTCTCCACATATAGTCACGAGCCAGCAGCTCTCTCCTGTTCTCCTTTATGCCTCCTCTCCTTCCCTCCTTCCCTCTCACGTATAGTCACGTGCCAGCAGCTCTCTCCTGATCTCCTTTTCTCCTCCTCTCCTCCTCTCCACATATAGTCACGAGCCAGCAGCTCTCTCCTGTTCTCCTTTATGCCTCCTCTCCTTCCCTCCACGTATAGTCATGTGCCAGCAGCTCTCTCCTGTTCTCCTTTAAGCCTCCTCTCCTTCCCTCCTTCCCTCCACGTATAGTCACGTGCCAGCAGCTCTCTCCTGATCTCCTTTATGCCTCCTCTCCTTCCCTCCTTCCCTCCACGTATAGTCATGTGCCAGCAGCTCTCTCCTGATCTCCTTTATGCCTCCTCTCCTTCCCTCCTTCCCTCCACATATAGTCACGTGCCAGCAGCTCTCTCCTGTTCTCCTTTATGCCTCCTCTCCTTCCCTCCACGTATAGTCACGTGCCAGCAGCTCTCTCCTGATCTCCTTTATGCCTCCTCTCCTCCTCTCCACGTATAGTCACGTGCCAGCAGCTCTCTCCTGATCTCCTTTATGCCTCCTCTCCTCCTCTCCTTCCCTCCACGTATAGTCACGTGCCAGCAGCTCTCTCCTGTTCTCCGTTATGCCTCCTCTCCTTTTCTCCTCCTCTCCTCCTCTCCACATATAGTCACGAGCCAGCAGCTCTCTCCTGTTCTCCTTTATGCCTCCTCTCCTTCCCTCCTTCCCTCGACGTATAGTCATGTGCCAGCAGCTCTCTCCTGATCTCCTTTATGCCTCCTCTCCTCCTCTCCTTCCCTCCACGTATAGTCACGTGCCAGAAGCTCTCTCCTGTTCTCCGTTATGCCTCCTCTCCTTTTCTCCTCCTCTCCTCCTCTCCACATATAGTCACGAGCCAGCAGCTCTCTCCTGTTCTCCTTTATGCCTCCTCTCCTTCCCTCCTTCCCTCCACGTATAGTCACGTGCCAGCAGCTCTCTCCTGATCTCCTTTATGCCTCCTCTCCTCCTCTCCTCCTCTCCACATATAGTCACGTGCCAGCAGCTCTCTCCTGATCTCCTTTATGCCTCCTCTCCTCCTCTCCTTCCCTCCACGTATAGTCACGTGCCAGCAGCTCTCTCCTGTTCTCCTTTATGCCTCCTCTCCTCCTCTCCTTCCCTCCACGTATAGTCACGTGCCAGCAGCTCTCTCCTGATCTCCTTTATGCCTCCTCTCCTCCTCTCCTTCCCTCCACGTATAGTCACGTGCCAGCAGCTCTCTCCTGTTCTCCGTTATGCCTCCTCTCCTTTTCTCCTCCTCTCCTCCTCTCCACATATAGTCACGAGCCAGCAGCTCTCTCCTGTTCTCCTTTATGCCTCCTCTCCTCCTATCCCTCCCTCCACATATATTTACGTGCCAGCAGCTCTCTCCTGATCTCATTTATGCCTCCTCTCCTCCTCTCCTTCCCTCCACGTATAGTCACGTGCCAGCAGCTCTCTCCTGTTCTCCGTTATGCCTCCTCTCCTTTTCTCCTCCTCTCCTCCTCTCCACATATAGTCACGAGCCAGCAGCTCTCTCCTGTTCTCCTTTATGCCTCCTCTCCTCCTCTCCTTCCCTCCACGTATAGTCATGTGCCAGCAGCTCTCTCCTGATCTCCTTTATGCCTCCTCTCCTTCCCTCCTTCCCTCCACGTATAGTCACGTGCCAGCAGCTCTCTCCTGATCTCCTTTATGCCTCCTCTCCTTCCCTCCTTCCCTCCACGTATAGTCATGTGCCAGCAGCTCTCTCCTGATCTCCTTTATGCCTCCTCTCCTTCCCTCCTTCCCTCCACGTATAGTCACGTGCCAGCAGCTCTCTCCTGTTCTCCTTTATGCCTCCTCTCCTTCCCTCCACGTATAGTCACGTGCCAGCAGCTCTCTCCTGATCTCCTTTATGCCTCCTCTCCTCCTCTCCACGTATAGTCACGTGCCAGCAGCTCTCTCCTGATCTCCTTTATGCCTCCTCTCCTCCTCTCCTTCCCTCCACGTATAGTCACGTGCCAGCAGCTCTCTCCTGTTCTCCGTTATGCCTCCTCTCCTTTTCTCCTCCTCTCCTCCTCTCCACATATAGTCACGAGCCAGCAGCTCTCTCCTGTTCTCCTTTATGCCTCCTCTCCTTCCCTCCACATATAGTCACGTGCCAGCAGCTCTCTCCTGATCTCCTTTATGCCTCCTCTCCTCCTCTCCTTCCCTCCACGTATAGTCACGTGCCAGAAGCTCTCTCCTGTTCTCCGTTATGCCTCCTCTCCTTTTCTCCTCCTCTCCTCCTCTCCACATATAGTCACGTGCCAGAAGCTCTCTCCTGTTCTCCGTTATGCCTCCTCTCCTTTTCTCCTCCTCTCCTCCTCTCCACATATAGTCACGTGCCAGCAGCTCTCTCCTGTTCTCCTTTATGCCTCCTCTCCTTCTCTCCTTCCCTCCACGTATAGTCACGTGCCAGCAGCTCTCTCCTGTTCTCCTTTATGCCTCCTCTCCTTCCCTCCTTCCCTCCACATATAGTCACGTGCCAGCAGCTCTCTCCTGTTCTCCGTTATGCCTCCTCTCCTTTTCTCCTCCTCTCCACATATAGTCACGTGCCAGCAGCTCTCTCCTGTTCTCCGTTATGCCTCCTCTCCTTTTCTCCTCCTCTCCTCCTCTCCACATATAGTCACGTGCCAGCAGCTCTCTCCTGATCTCCTTTATGCCTCCTCTCCTCCTCTCCTTCCCTCCACATATAGTCACGTGCCAGCAGCTCTCTCCTGATCTCCTTTATGCCTCCTCTCCTCCTCTCCTTCCCTCCACATATAGTCACGTGCCAGCAGCTCTCTCCTGATCTCCTTTATGCCTCCTCTCCTTCCCTCCTTCCCTCCACATATAGTCACGTGCCAGCAGCTCTCTCCTGATCTCCTTTATGCCTCCTCTCCTTCCCTCTACGTATAGTCACGTGCCAGCAGCTCTCTCCTGTTCTCCTTTATGCCTCCTTTTCTCCTTTATGTCTCCTCTCCTTCTCTCCACGTATAGTCACGTGCCAGCAGCTCTCTCCTGATCTCCTTTATGCCTCCTCTCCTCCTCTCCACGTATAGTCACGTGCCAGCAGCTCTCTCTTGATCTCCTTTATGCCTCCTCTCCTCCTCTCCTTCCCTCCACATATAGTCACGTGCCAGCAGCTCTCTCCTGATCTCCTTTAGGCTGGGTTTCTGTACAGCACTTTGAGATATCAGCTGATGTACGAAGGGCTATATAAATAAATTTGATTTGACTTTATGCCTCCTCTCCTCCTCTCCATGTATAGTCACGTGCCAGCAGCTCTCTCCTGATCTCCTTTAGGCTGGGTTTCTGTACAGCACTTTGAGATATCAGCTGATGTACGAAGGGCTATATAAATAAATTTGATTTGACTTTATGCCTCCTCTCCTCCTCTCCTCCTCTCCACATATAGTCACGTGCCAGCAGCTCTCTCCTGTTCTCCGTTATGCCTCCTCTCCTTTTCTCCTCCTCTCCTCCTCTCCACATATAGTCACGTGCCAGAAGCTCTCTCCTGTTCTCCTTTATGCCTCCTCTCCTCATATAGTCACGTGCCAGCAGCTCTCTCCTGATCTCCTTTATGCCTCCTCTCCTCCTCTCCTTCCCTCCATGTATAGTCACGTGCCAGAAGCTCTCTCCTGTTCTCCGTTATGCCTCCTCTCCTTTTCTCCTCCTCTCCTCCTCTCCACATATAGTCACGTGCCAGAAGCTCTCTCCTGTTCTCCTTTATGCCTCCTCTCCTCATATAGTCACGTGCCAGAAGCTCTCTCCTGTTCTCCTTTATGCCTCCTCTCCTCATATAGTCACGTGCCAGCAGCTCTCTCCTGATCTCCTTTATGCCTCCTCTCCTTCCCTCCACATATAGTCACGTGCCAGCAGCTCTCTCCTGATCTCCTTTATGCCTCCTCTCCTCTCCTCCACGTATAGTCATGTGCCAGCAGCTCTCTCCTGTTCTTAGAGGTCCATGCCCATACACACTGTCTCTCTCTCACACACACACACAGCTCTTAGCGATCCTGTGAGTGTAGCAGGCACAGGCAGCCATTATGAATTATTGAGTCATCTGGCTTTAAGCAGAAATAGACATCTCCCTGCATAAGTGTGAAAACATCACTCACCACCTGAGACCTGGGATATGGCACCACCATGCATGTCTGTGTGTGTGTGTGTGTGTGTATACCACATGACTGTGTTTGTCATTGTGTTCTATAGTTTATCCCAGATCCTTTCAGAACACCTGTCACGGGATACTAGGAGTGGTGGGTGGAATCAGGCGCAGAGAGCAGGGTTCAGTAGATCATCAATTTATTCTCCGACGCACAAAACGGTCACGCCAACACACAGGGCGCATACAATTGACCAGCCCAAACACAGGACCAAATAGTCCGGAGAATACACATACGAAAACCACCATACGACAGAGTAACAAAAAACAATCCCGCACAAAACAAGGGCGGGACAACCTACTATATATATAAGGACACTAATTAAACTAAAATACACACAGGTGAAACTAATAAGACAAAACCAACAGACAAATGAAAAAGGGATCGGTAGTGGCTAGTAGGACGGTGACGACGACCGCCGAGCACCGCCCGAACAGGCAGGGGAGCCAACTTCGGTTGAAGTCGTGACAACACCTGACTCGGTCAACTTGCCCATAGTGAAAGCTGACAGGATCATGTGGACCTGCAGGATCTACCACCCAGTTCATATTAGTGATACATCCCCCAACTAACTGACTAAGGTCAAACCTGACAGCTGATTGCTTTGAGCAACTTCACAGTTGGATATAGAGAGAACTTAATGGCTGTTCTTTTCACAACATGCTCATTCAGGGGACATTGTTTACATTTTACAGTGCAACTTTTTAAAAAATGTCGTTAATTCTGGTGCAGTGTGTGCCATTCATCATTATCATACAGTTTGTGTCATTGGTGGTATTGTACAATGTGTGTGATTGGGATTGGGCAGTGTCAGTAAAATAGAGTACAGTGCTCTGTGTTTATTGGGATTGGGTCAATGTTAGTACAGTACAGTGCGTTACTCTGTGTGTTTCTAGGTCAGAATTATAATGTACAGTCGAGCGCTGTGTGTGTGTGATTGGCATTAGCTCATCCAGCCGTTGAATGAGTCTGGAGCAGGACAGCGCAGGACAGCGCAGGGCAGAGGCTCTCAGCTGTACGGGACACACACAGATTAACCAGAAATCCCACTGATCGCAGCCTACGCCCTGCCCCCTCACACACACCAGGACAAGAGGCTCTGACCACTAGTCTATCACAGCCTGTGGTTAAAATGCCTTGGTCGAACCAAGCTGTCAGAAGAGGTGAGAAGGAATGAGGAGGCTAGTGTGTGTGTACGTGTGTGCGTGTGAATGACAAGCTTTAACTAAGAGTGTAAATCTGGTTCAGGTTATAGCAACATGTTAAATAGTGTGTGTTGGATTGGTATATTGTGTGTGATGATGAAATCATGGATTTTGGCAGTGCAGTGTGTGTTTAGCTGTGTGTGAGACCTAGTAGAAAGTTGTTAGTTGGCTAGTTGAAGTAGACAGAGTCATCAGATGAGACACTGTGAGGTGTGATTCTATAATGTATGTAACAGAGGAAGCCGAGGGGTTGAGTTGGGTCTGGGTCAGCTCTGCCCGCTCCTCATTGTCCCTTTCCTGTGTCCTCTCCGTGAGTTAAGGCTCTTTATCAGACAATAAGCAGTCAAACCATCATTCATCTGCTCACAGCCCACCCAGTGTTAGCTAGCTGTGGAGGGGAAGAGAGGAATCTCCCTGGATCGCTCTGTAATCCTGTTTGGATGTTTCAGTACATTGCAGCCGGAGTATTGCAGATAGCTGGGCTGAGCCTTTCTCTGTCTCCCCAATTGGGAGGGCTTTTCAAATCTGCACAGGAATGAATTATGCATTTAAAGCAGGGCTGAACTTCCTGATTTGGCTTTGTTTTTTAGCTGGTTTATTAAGAAACGCTCGCGGCCCTGACTGAAGCCAAAACGAGAGCTGTCTTGGGGGTGGGGTGTTGGTAGTTCTTGGATGTGTCTTTCAATCACAACAAACAAGGTTAGTAGTGGGAATACAGCGAGGTAAAGTTAAAGTAAACTCGCTTTGTTATTGAGAGAACAATGTTTTGAAGTTCAGGACTTCTCCTTTCACGACTGACTCGCCTCAAGATGGTCAGCTAATTCAGATCTATGTTTAGGCTGAAGCACTGCCCTTGTGGCCGAGCTGAGCAGCTAGCGAGCGTAACTTGGTGATAGCTGCATCTGGCTAATGGCTTGCCTATCTATCACCTATTTCTCTGTGAACTCACAGTTAGGCAAAGACAGCAATATCCAGTGTCTGGAATGTGTTTCATGAAACACTCGTTCTTCAACACCTTGCTCCAAAAGTAGCGTGCACCTTACATGCTGACCACCCCGCTCATGTCTCATGCGCGAGCATTGCACAATAAATGTACACATACATGTTATTCAATCATTGTTATTCAATCACTGCTCACACGCGTCAAGAGCATCTGCGTAGCCAGTCGCTAAAATAGAATTTGGTTCTGTTTGTGACCCTTGACGTGTCCCGCCTCTCCCATGTCCTCATTGGTTGTTAGGAGCATATACGCACATGGGTGATTGAAAGATGGCTGAGGTCCACACTCCAGTCCAGTTGGTGGTGGTAATAACACCTTAAAGTTGGTGGCCAACCGCCACATAAAGTCCAAAGAAGAAGAAGCCTGAAGGAGGAGAGATCACTGGAAACAAACGTTTACCCTCTTATCCTTTTATCTATTAACCCAATGTTTATATCCCAGGAGGAATTAGCTAGCAGCAGCAAGCAAGCTAGCTAAATTGCCATAAATGTTTAATGCTTTCGACCTGTCCCCAAATGAATATAATTGGTTCAGAGTTCGTTCTGATATTTCAACCTGCGTATCCTGATCGCATCTTGTGTGGGTGGATAAAATCAACATGTGCGCAATGGCGCATGCGGACGCATGAGCGATCTGATCAGCATAGTTAGTTTCAAAGTTTCATAATGTCATGTAAAGACATGTTACCGTGGAAAGGGTATTAACCTGCGAGTTGAATGTCTGGTCTTCAGTCAGCTGTCCGACAACACAATATTCTATAGCTAACAGTAGCAGTGTGGGGGTAAAATCACTGGGCAAGCCAAGCCAGAAAAAACTCATTAATTCCTACCCACCGTGATAGGCAGAGACAACAGGAAGACAACAGTCACGAAGTGTCAGAATACATTTTCAGACTGCCAGTGGCGTGTCCAGAGCTTTTTTTCCCCCTGAGGTCTTGGCTGATTTATCTTGATTTTCCCATGATGTCAAGCAAAGAGGCACTGAGTTTGAAGGTAGGCCTTGAAATGCATCCACAGGTACACCTCCAATTGACTCAAATGATGTCAATTTGCCTATCAGAAGCTTCTAAAGCCATGACATCATTTTCTGGAATTTTCCAAGCTGTTTAAAGGCACAGTCAACTTGGTGTATGTAAACATCTGACCCACTGGAAATGTGATACAGTAAATTATAAGTTAAGTAATCTGTCTGTAAACAATTTTTGGAAAAATTACTTGTGTCATACACAAAGTCAATGTCCTAACCGACTTGCCAAAACGATAGTTTGTTAACAAGACATTTGTAGAGTGGTTGAAAAACAAGTTTTAATGACTCCAACCTAAGTGTATGTAAACTTCCGACTTCAACTGTATGTAGAGAGACTGGAAAAACACCCCAAATAGTGTCTAGCAGTGAAGTTTCCCATTAGCCTACGAGATCTAGCTGCATATTGAACTTCTATCTTCTCAGGTCAATTCATGGTTGGATCAGAATTGTCATTATAATCGTTGGCCAGCACTGGGAATTAAAGATGCACTTTGCAGAACCTTCTCCGCCATTTCCTGGTTGATAAAATTTGAAAAGTTTGCCTAAATTCACTTTATGTGACAAAACAATGAAGTATAGTTTAGAGAAACATTGTACCATCTAAATCGCTGTGAAATATAATTACCAAAAGTATTGCCTTTTCAGATGTATGAAGCCGATGTTTATTTATTATTTGACCTTTATTTAACCAGGCAAGTCAGTTAAGAACAAATTCTTATTTTCAATGACGGCCTAGGAACAGTTAACTGCCTGTTCAGGGGCAGAACAGATTTGTACCTTGTCAGCTCGGGGATTTGAACTTGCAACCTTTCGGTTACTAGTACAACACTCTAACCACTAGGCTACCCTGCCGGTGTACAAAAGCTAAAGTAAAAGACAAAAAAAATGAAACTTTAAAACACACGTAGAACAGATCTACCACTTCTTAGACTTGCTTTCAATGAGAATGACAGATCTATAACTCATATTTCTTTGGGAATTTGGTCGGGTCACAAAGCACAATCCAAATCCCCATGGCTAATCTCCATCCATGGCTAATTTAGGAAAGGGACAGTTTCAGCTAGCCACCAGAGGACAATGGCACAACGAGTTGCAACAATTCACCTCTATTTCTGTCAATTGTGGTCAGGTGCCACAAAAAAGGACTTAGGAAAATTGTAATTGATTCATAACAGAGCAGCACGGCTGGCCCTTCGATGTACATGAGAGCCCATGTGTTTTCTTTGTATTATCTTTCACCAGATCTAATGTGTTATAAACTCAGCAGAAAAAGATACGTCCTCTCACTGTCAACTGTGTTTATTTTCAACGAACTTAACATGTGTAAATATTTGTATAACAAGATTCAACAACTGAGAAATGAGCTGAACAAATTCCACAGACATGTGACTAACAGAAATATAATAGTGTGTCCCTGAACAAAGGGGGGTCAAAATCAAAAGTAACAGTCAGTATCTGGTGTGGCCACCAGCTGCATTTAGTACTGCAGTGCATCTCCTCATGGACTGCACCTGATTTGCCTGTGAGATGTTACCCCACTCTTCCACCAAGGCACCTGCCAGTTCCCAGACGTTTCTGGGAGGAATGGTCCTAGCCCTCACCCTCCGATCTAACAGGTCCCAGACGTGCTCAATGGGATTGAGATCCTGGCTCTTCGCTGGTCATGGCAGAACACTGACATTTCTGTCTTGCAGGAAATCATGCACAGAATGAGCAGTATGGCTGGTGGCATTGTCATGCTGGAGGGTCATGTCAGGATGAGCCTGCAGGAAGGGTACCACATGACGGAGGAGGATGTCTTCCCTGTAATGCACAGCGTTGAGGTTGCCTGCAATGACGACAAGCTAATTCCGATGATGCTGTGACACACCTCCCCAGATCATGACAGACCCTCCACCTCCAAATCAATCCCGCTCCAGAGTACAGGCCTCGGTGTAACACTCATTCCTTTGACGATAAACGTGAATCTGACCATCACCCCTGGTGAGACAAAACCGCAACTCGTCAGTTACAGTCCTGCTGTAACTCAGGCAGTTGTTGTTGCATCCTGTACCTGTCCAGCAGGTGTGATGTTCAGATGTACCGATCCTGTGCAGGTGCTGTTACACGTGGTCTGCCACTGCGAGGACGATCAGCTGTCCGTCCTGTCTCCCTGTTGCGTTGTCTTAGGCATCTCACAGTACGGACATAGCAATTTGTTGCCCTGGCCACATCTTCAGTCCTTAGGCCTCCTTGCAGCATGCCAAAAGCACGTTCACGCAGATGAGCAGGGACCCTGGGCATCTTTCTTTTGGTGTTTTTCAGAGTCAGTAGAAAGGCCTCTTTAGTGTCCTAAGTTTTCATAACTGTGACCTTACTTGGCTACCGTCTGTAAGCTGTTGGTGTCTTAACCTCCCTGCGCACGGAACCCGCTAGCTAGCGGGCTGAAATTCCACAACATACGGTGATCGCTACATAAATAGTCATATTAAACATTCATGAAAATACAAGTGTCTCACATGTATCAAAAGCCTAGAATCTTGCTAATCCAACTGCGTTGTCAGATTTAAAAAAGGATTTACTGCGAAAGAATACGATGTGATTATCTGAGCATAGAGCCCCATAAAAAACAACCATTTTAACCAGCACAGGCGTAACATAATCACAAACTGCATTAAAATAAAGCGTTTACCTTTGACGATCTTCGCCTGTTTGCAATTCCAATGCTCATTGTTACACAATGAATGATCTTTTGTTTGATAAAATCCGTTTTCATAGCTAACGACCGTTCCACAGGTGCATGTTCATTAATTGTTTATGGTTCATTGAACCAAGCATGGGAAACAGTGTTTAAACCCTTTACAATGAAGATCTGTGAAGTTATTTGGATTTTTATTAATTATCTTTGAAAGACAGGGTTTTGAAAAAGGGACTTTTCTTTTTTTGCTGACTTTATTCTCCGACATTAATTGCACATTTCCGCAAACGCCAAAGTGTTTCCTTTCAAATGGTATCAAGAATATGCATATCCTTGCATTAGGTCCTGAGCAACAGGCAGTTAGATTTGGGTATGTAATTTTAGGGTCAATCTCTCCTGGCTCAAAGTGGAGGAGAGATTGACTTCATCACAACTTGTATTTATGAGAGGTATTGACATATTGAATGCACTGAGCTGTCTGTTTGAACTACTGGCACACAGCTCAGACACCCTGACTACCCCACAAGACATGCTACCGGAGGTCTCTTCACAGTCCCCAAGTCCAGAACAGACAATGGGAGGCGCACAGTACTATATAGAGCCACGACAACATGGAACTCTATTCCACATCAGGTAACTGATGCAGCAGTACAATTTGATTAAAAAAGCAGATAAAAACACCTTATGGAACAGCGGGGACTGTGAAGCAACACAAGCATAGGCACAGACACATGCACATACACACCCACACGATAACATACGCACTATACATACACAAACACATGGATTTAGTACTGCATATATGTGGTAGTGGTGGAGTAGGGGCCTGAGAATGTGAATGTATTGTAATGTTTCTAAATGTTTCTAAATATTTATTATGGGGATCCATAATAAATACACATACAGATACTGAGACAGGAGGGCGCTGTTTCACTCAGACCCTTTCTCTGGTCATATACATTCAGCCACTCAGAGTGCTTTCTCTGGTCATATACATTCAGCCACTCAGACCCTTTCTCTGGTCATATACATTCAGCCACTCAGAGTACTTTCTCTGGTCATATACATTCAGCCACTCAAACCCTTTCTCTGGTCATATACATTCAGCCACTCAAACCCTTTCTCTGGTCATATACATTCAGCCACTCAGACCCTTTCTCTGGTCATATACATTCAGCCACTCAGAGTACTTTCTCTGGTCATATACATTCAGCCACTCAGAGTACTTTCTCTGGTCATATACATTCAGCCACTCAAACCCTTTCTCTGGTCATATACATTCAGCCACTCAAACCCTTTCTCTGGTCATATACATTCAGCCACTCAAACCCTTTCTCTGGTCATATACATTCAGCCACTCAAACCCTTTCTCTGGTCATATACATTCAGCCACTCAAACCCTTTCTCTGGTCATATACATTCAGCCACTCAAACCCTTTCTCTGGTCATATACATTCAGCCACTCAAACCCTTTCTCTGGTCATATACATTCAGCCACTCAGAGTACTTTCTCTGGTCATATACATTCAGCCACTCAGAGTGCTTTCTCTGGTCATATACATTCAGCCACTCAAACCCTTTCTCTGGTCATATACATTCAGCCACTCAAACCCTTTCTCTGGTCATATACATTCAGCCACTCAGAGTACTTTCTCTGGTCATATACATTCAGCCACTCAAACCCTTTCTCTGGTCATATACATTCAGCCACTCAAACCCTTTCTCTGGTCATATACATTCAGCCACTCAGAGTACTTTCTCTGGTCATATACATTCAGCCACTCAGAGTACTTTCTCTGGTCATATACATTCAGCCACTCAAACCCTTTCTCTGGTCATATACATTTAACCAATCAGAGTGCTTTCTCTGGTCATATACATTCACCCACTCAGAGCCTTTCTCTGGTCATATACATTCAGCCACTCAGACCCTTTCTCTGGTCATATACATTCAGCCACTCAGAGTGCTTTCTCTGGTCATATACATTCAGCCACTCAGAGTGCTTTCTCTGGTCATATACATTCAGCAACTCAAACCCTTTCTCTGGTCATATACATTCAGCCACTCAGAGTGCTTTCTCTGGTCATATACATTCAGCAACTCAAACCCTTTCTCTGGTCATATACATTCAGCCACTCAAACCCGTTCTCTGGTCATATACATTCAGCCACTCAGAGTGCTTTCTCTGGTCATATACATTCAGCCACTCAGAGTGCTTTCTCTGGTCATATACATTTAGCCACTCAAACCCTTTCTCTGGTCATATACATTCAGCCCCTCAGAGTGCTTTCTCTGGTCATATACATTCAGCCACTCAGAGTGCTTTCTCTGGTCATATACATTCAGCCACTCAGAGTGCTTTCTCTGGTCATATACATTTAGCCACTCAAACCCTTTCTCTGGTCATATACATTCAGCCACTCAGACCCTTTCTCTGGTCATATACATTCAGCCACTCAGAGTGCTTTCTCTGGTCATATACATTCAGCCACTCAGAGTGCTTTCTCTGGTCATATACATTTAGCCACTCAAACCCTTTCTCTGGTCATATACATTCAGCCACTCAGACCCTTTCTCTGGTCATATACATTCAGCCACTCAGAGTGCTTTCTCTGGTCATATACATTCAGCCACTCAAACCCTTTCTCTGGTCATATACATTCAGCCACTCAACCCCTTTCTCTGGTCATATACATTCAGCCACTCAGAGTGCTTTCTCTGGTCATATACATTCAGCCACTCAAACCCTTTCTCTGGTCATATACATTCAGCCACTCAACCCCTTTCTCTGGTCATATACATTCAGCCACTCAAACCCTTTCTCTGGTCATATACATTCAGCCACTCAAACCCTTTCTCTGGTCATATACATTCAGCCACTCAAACCCTTTCTCTGGTCATATACATTCAGCCACTCAAACCCTTTCTCTGGTCATATACATTCAGCCACTCAACCCCTTTCTCTGGTCATATACATTCAGCCACTCAAACCCTTTCTCTGGTCATATACATTCAGCCACTCAAACCCTTTCTCTGGTCATATACATTCAGCCACTCAGACCCTTTCTCTGGTCATATACATTCAGCCACTCAAACCCTTTCTCTGGTCATATACATTCAGCCACTCAAACCCTTTCTCTGGTCATGTACATTCAGCCACTCAGACCCTTTCTCTGGTCATATACATTCAGCCACTCAGACCCTTTCTCTGGTCATATACATTCAGCCACTCGGAGTGCTTTCTCTGGTCATATACATTCAGCCACTCAGACCCTTTCTCTGGTCATATACATTCAGCCACTCAGAGTGCTTTCTCATTTACACTTACATTTAAGTCATTTAGCAGACGCTCTTATCCAGAGCGACTTACAAATTGGTGCATACACCTTATGACATCCAGTGGAGCAGCCACTTACAATAGTGCATCTAAATCTTTTTAGGGGGGTGAGAAGGATTACTTACCCTATCCTAGGTATTCCTTGAAGAGGTGGGGTTTCAGGTGTCTCCGGAAGGTGGTGATTGACTCCGCTGTCCTGGCGTCGTGAGGGAGTTTGTTCCACCATTGGGGGCCAGAGCAGCGAACAGTTTTGACTGGGCTGAGCGGGAACTGTACTTCCTCAGTGGTAGGGAGGCGAGCAGGCCAGAGGTGGATGAACGCAGTGCCCTTGTTTGGGTGTAGGGCTTGATCAGAGCCTGGAGGTACTGAGGTGCCATTCCCCTCACAGCTCCTTTCTCTGGTCATATACATTCAGCCACTCAGACCCTTTCTCTGGTCATATACATTCAGCCACTCAAACCCTTTCTCTGGTCATATACATTCAGCCACTCAGAGTGCTTTCTCTGGTCATATACATTCAGCCACTCAAACCCTTTCTCTTGTCATATACATTCAGCCACTCAGAGTGCTTTCTCTGGTCATATACATTCAGCCACTCAAACCCGTTCTCTGGTCATATACATTCAGCCACTCAGACCCTTTCTCTGGTCATATACATTCAGCCACTCAGAGTGCTTTCTCTGGTCATATACATTCAGCCACTCAGACCCTTTCTCTGGTCATATACATTCAGCCACTCGGAGTGCTTTCTCTGGTCATATACATTCAGCCACTCAGACCCTTTCTCTGGTCATATACATTCAGCAACTCAGAGTGCTTTCTCTGGTCATATACATTCAGCCACTCAAACCCTTTCTCTGGTCATATACATTCAGCCACTCAGACCCTTTCTCTGGTCATATACATTCAGCCACTCAAACCGTTTCTCTGGTCATATACATTCAGCCACTCAAACCCTTTCTCTGGTCATATACATTCAGCCAATCAGAGTGCTTTCTCTGGTCATATACATTCAGCCACTCAGACCCTTTCTCTGGTCATATACATTCAGCCTCTCAGAGTGCTTTCTCTGGTCATATACATTCAGCCACTCAGACCCTTTCTCTGGTCATATACATTCAGCCACTCAAACCCTTTCTCTGGTCATATACATTCAGCCCCTCAAACCCTTTCTCTGGTCATATATTGTAAGTCGCTCTGGATAAGAGCGTCTGCTAAATGACTTAAATGTAAATGTATATACATTCAGCCACTCAGAGTGCTTTCTCTGGTCATATACATTCAGCCACTCAAACCCGTTCTCTGGTCATATACATTCAGCCACTCAGAGTGCTTTCTCTGGTCATATACATTCAGCCACTCAGAGTGCTTTCTCTGGTCATATACATTCAGCCACTCAAACCCTTTCTCTGGTCATATACATTCAGCCACTCAGAGTGCTTTCTCTGGTCATATACATTCAGCCACTCAGACCCTTTCTCTGGTCATATACATTCAGCCATTCAAACCCGTTCTCTGGTCATATACATTCAGCCACTCAGACCCTTTCTCTGGTCATATACATTCAGCCACTCAGAGTGCTTTCTCTGGTCATATACATTCAGCAACTCAAACCCTTTCTCTGGTCATATACATTCAGCCACTCAGAGTGCTTTCTCTGGTCATATACATTCAGCCACTCAGACCCTTTCTCTGGTCATATACATTCAGCCACTCAAACCCTTTCTCTGGTCATATACATTCAGCCACTCAAACCCTTTCTCTGGTCATATACATTCAGCCACTCAAACCCTTTCTCTGGTCATATACATTCAGCCACTCAGACCCTTTCTCTGGTCATATACATTCAGCCACTCAGACCCTTTCTCTGGTCATATACATTCAGCCACTCAGAGTGCTTTCTCTGGTCATATACATTCAGCCACTCAGACCCTTTCTCTGGTCATATACATTCAGCCACTCAGACCCTTTCTCTGGTCATATACATTCAGCCACTCAAACCCTTTCTCTGATCATATATATTCAGCCACTCAGAGTGCTTTCTCTGGTCATATACATTCAGCCACTCAGACCCTTTCTCTGGTCATATACATTCAGCCACTCAAACCCTTTCTCTGGTCATATACATTCAGCCACTCAGAGTGCTTTCTCTGGTCATATACATTCAGCCCCTCAAACCCTTTCTCTGGTCATATACATTCAGCCACTCAGAGTGCTTTCTCTGGTCATATACATTCAGCCACTCAGACCCTTTCTCTGGTCATATACATTCAGCCACTCAAACCCGTTCTCTGGTCATATACATTCAGCCACTCAGAGTGCTTTCTCTGGTCATATACATTCAGCCACTCAGACCCTTTCTCTGGTCATATACATTCAGCCACTCAAACCCGTTCTCTGGTCATATACATTCAGCCACTCAGAGTGCTTTCTCTGGTCATATACATTCAACCACTCAGACCCTTTCTCTGGTCATATACATTCAGCCACTCAAACCCTTTCTCTGGTCATATACATTCAGCCACTCAGACCCTTTCTCTGGTCATATACATTCAGCCACTCAAACCCTTTCTCTGGTCATATACATTCAGCCACTCAAACCCTTTCTCTGGTCATATACATTCAGCCACTCAGACCCTTTCTCTGGTCATATACATTCAGCCACTCAGAGTGCTTTCTCTGGTCATATACATTCAGCCACTCAGACCCTTTCTCTGGTCATATACATTCAGCCACTCAGACCCTTTCTCTGGTCATATACATTCAGCCACTCAGAGTGCTTTCTCTGGTCATATACATTCAGCCACTCAGACCCTTTCTCTGGTCATATATATTCAGCCACTCAAACCCTTTCTCTGGTCATATACATTCAGCCACTCAGAGTGCTTTCTCTGGTCATATACATTCAGCCACTCAGACCCTTTCTCTGGTCATATACATTCAGCCACTCAAACCCTTTCTCTGGTCATATACATTCAGCCACTCAAACCCTTTCTCTGGTCATATACATTCAGCCACTCAAACCCTTTTTCTGTTCATATACATTCAGCCACTCAGACCCTTTCTCTGGTCATATACATTCAGCCTCTCAGAGTGCTTTCTCTGGTCATATACATTCAGCCACTCAGACCCTTTCTCTGGTCATATACATTCAGCCACTCAGACCCTTTCTCTGGTCATATACATTCAGCCACTCAGACCCTTTCTCTGGTCATATACATTCAGCCACTCAAACCCTTTCTCTGATCATATACATTCAGCCACTCAGACCCTTTCTCTGGTCATATACATTCAGCCACTCAAACCCTTTCTCTGGTCATATACATTCAGCCACTCAAACCCTTTTTCTGTTCATATACATTCAGCCACTCAAACCCTTTCTCTGGTCATATACATTCAGCCACTCAGACCCTTTCTCTGGTCATATACATTCAGCCTCTCAGAGTGCTTTCTCTGGTCATATACATTCAGCCACTCAGACCCTTTCTCTGGTCATATACATTCAGCCACTCAAACCGTTTCTCTGGTCATATACATTCAGCCACTCAAACCCTTTCTCTGGTCATATACATTCAGCCACTCAGAGTGCTTTCTCTGGTCATATACATTCAGCCACTCAGAGTGCTTTCTCTGGTCATATACATTCAGCCACTCAAACCCTTTCTCTGGTCATATACATTCAGCCACTCAGAGTGCTTTCTCTGGTCATATACATTCAGCCACTCAGACCCTTTCTCTGGTCATATACATTCAGCCATTCAAACCCGTTCTCTGGTCATATACATTCAGCCACTCAGACCCTTTCTCTGGTCATATACATTCAGCCACTCAGAGTGCTTTCTCTGGTCATATACATTCAGCCCCTCAAACCCTTTCTCTGGTCATATACATTCAGCCACTCAGAGTGCTTTCTCTGGTCATATACATTCAGCCACTCAGACCCTTTCTCTGGTCATATACATTCAGCCACTCAAACCCGTTCTCTGGTCATATACATTCAGCCACTCAGAGTGCTTTCTCTGGTCATATACATTCAACCACTCAGACCCTTTCTCTGGTCATATACATTCAGCCACTCAGAGTGCTTTCTCTGGTCATATACATTCAGCCACTCAGACCCTTTCTCTGGTCATATACATTCAGCCACTCAAACCCTTTCTCTGGTCATATACATTCAGCCACTCAGACCCTTTCTCTGGTCATATACATTCAGCCACTCAAACCCTTTCTCTGGTCATATACATTCAGCCACTCAAACCCTTTCTCTGGTCATATACATTCAGCCACTCAGACCCTTTCTCTGGTCATATACATTCAGCCACTCAGAGTGCTTTCTCTGGTCATATACATTCAGCCACTCAGACCCTTTCTCTGGTCATATACATTCAGCCACTCAGAGTGCTTTCTCTGGTCATATACATTCAGCTACTCAGACCCTTTCTCTGGTCATATATATTCAGCCACTCAAACCCTTTCTCTGGTCATATACATTCAGCCACTCAGAGTGCTTTCTCTGGTCATATACATTCAGCCACTCAGACCCTTTCTCTGGTCATATACATTCAGCCACTCAAACCCTTTCTCTGGTCATATACATTCAGCCACTCAAACCCTTTTTCTGTTCATATACATTCAGCCACTCAGACCCTTTCTCTGGTCATATACATTCAGCCTCTCAGAGTGCTTTCTCTGGTCATATACATTCAGCCACTCAGACCCTTTCTCTGGTCATATACATTCAGCCACTCAGAGTGCTTTCTCTGGTCATATACATTCAGCCACTCAGACCCTTTCTCTGGTCATATACATTCAGCCACTCAGAGTGCTTTCTCTGGTCATATACATTCAGCCACTCAAACCCTTTCTCTGGTCATATACATTCAGCCACTCAAACCCTTTCTCTGGTCATATACATTCAGCCACTCAGAGTGCTTTCTCTGGTCATATACATTCAGCCACTCAAACCCTTTCTCTGGTCATATACATTCAGCCACTCAAACCCTTTCTCTGGTCATATACATTCAGCCACTCAAACCCTTTCTCTGGTCATATACATTCAGCCACTCAAACCCTTTCTCTGGTCATATACATTCAGCCACTCAAACCCTTTCTCTGGTCATATACATTCAGCCACTCAGACCCTTTCTCTGGTCATATACATTCAGCCACTCAGAGTGCTTTCTCTGGTCATATACATTCAGCCACTCAGACCCTTTCTCTGGTCATATACATTCAGCCACTCAGAGTGCTTTCTCTGGTCATATACATTCAGCTACTCAGACCCTTTCTCTGGTCATATATATTCAGCCACTCAAACCCTTTCTCTGGTCATATACATTCAGCCACTCAGAGTGCTTTCTCTGGTCATATACATTCAGCCACTCAGACCCTTTCTCTGGTCATATACATTCAGCCACTCAAACCCTTTCTCTGGTCATATACATTCAGCCACTCAAACCCTTTTTCTGTTCATATACATTCAGCCACTCAGACCCTTTCTCTGGTCATATACATTCAGCCTCTCAGAGTGCTTTCTCTGGTCATATACATTCAGCCACTCAGACCCTTTCTCTGGTCATATACATTCAGCCACTCAGAGTGCTTTCTCTGGTCATATACATTCAGCCACTCAGACCCTTTCTCTGGTCATATACATTCAGCCACTCAGAGTGCTTTCTCTGGTCATATACATTCAGCCACTCAGACCCTTTCTCTGGTCATATACATTCAGCCACTCAGACCCTTTCTCTGGTCATATACATTCAGCCACTCAGACCCTTTCTCTGGTCATATACATTCAGCCACTCAGACCCTTTCTCTGGTCATATACATTCAGCCACTCAAACCCTTTCTCTGGTCATATACATTCAGCCACTCAAACCCTTTCTCTGGTCATATACATTCAGCCACTCAGAGTGCTTTCTCTGGTCATATACATTCAGCCACTCAGAGTGCTTTCTCTGGTCATATACATTCAGCCACTCAGACCCTTTCTCTGGTCATATACATTCAGCCACTCAAACCCTTTCTCTGGTCATATACATTCAGCCACTCAAACCCTTTCTCTGGTCATATACATTCAGCCACTCAAACCCTTTCTCTGGTCATATACATTCAGCCACTCAAACCCTTTCTCTGGTCATATACATTCAGCCACTCAGAGTGCTTTCTCTGGTCATATACATTCAGCCACTCAGAGTGCTTTCTCTGGTCATATACATTCAGCCACTCAGACCCTTTCTCTGGTCATATACATTCAGCCACTCAAACCCTTTCTCTGGTCATATACATTCAGCCACTCAAACCCTTTCTCTGGTCATATACATTCAGCCACTCAGAGTGCTTTCTCTGGTCATATACATTCAGCCACTCAGACCCTTTCTCTGGTCATATACATTCAGCCACTCAAACCCTTTCTCTGGTCATATACATTCAGCCACTCAAACCCTTTCTCTGGTCATATACATTCAGCCACTCAAACCCTTTCTCTGGTCATATACATTCAGCCACTCAAACCCTTTCTCTGGTCATATACATTCAGCCACTCAGAGTGCTTTCTCTGGTCATATACATTCAGCCACTCAGACCCTTTCTCTGGTCATATACATTCAGCCACTCAAACCCTTTCTCTGGTCATATACATTCAGCCACTCAAACCCTTTCTCTGGTCATATACATTCCAGGAGAGAAGAATGCAATGTGTCCAGGAGAGAATAATGCAATGTGTCCTCCAGGAGAGAAGAATGCAATGTGTCCTCCAGGAGAGAAGAATGCAATGTGTCCTCCAGGAGAGAAGAATGCAATGTGTCCTCCAGGAGAGAAGAATGCAATGTGTCCTCCAGGAGAGAAGAATGCAATGTGTCCTCCAGAAAAGAAGAATGCAATGTGTCCTCCAGGAGAGAAGAATGCAATGTGTCCGGGAGAGAATAATGCAATGTGTCCTCCAGGAGAGAAGAATACAATGTGTCCTCCGGGAGAGAAGAATACAATGTGTCCTCCGGGAGAGAAGAATGCAATGTGTCCTCCAGGAGAGAATAATGCAATGTGTCCTCCAGGAGAGAAGAATGCAATGTGTCCTCTAGGAGAGAAGAATGCAATGTGTCCTCCAGGAGAGAAGAATGCAATGTGTCCTCCATGAGAGAAGAATGCAATGTGTCCTTGTGTCCTCCAGGAGAGAAGAATGCAATGTGTCCTCCAGGAGAGAAGAATACAATGTGTCCTCCAGGAGAGAAGAATACAATGTGTCCTCCAGGAGAGAAGAATGCAATGTGTCCTCCAGAAGAGAAGAATGCAATGTGTCCTCCAGGAGAGAAGAATGCAATGTGTCCTCCAGGAGAGAAGAATGCAATGTGTCCTCCAGGAGAGAAGAATACAATGTGTCCTCCAGGAGAGAAGAATGCAATGTGTCCTCCAGAAGAGAAGAATGCAATGTGTCCTCCAGGAGAGAAGAATGCAATGTGTCCTCCAGGAGAGAAGAATACAATGTGTCCTCCAGGAGAGAAGAATGCAATGTGTCCTCCAGGAGAGAAGAATGCAATGTGTCCTCCAGGAGAGAAGAATGCAAAGTGTCCTCCAGGAGAGAAGAATACAATGTGTCCTCCAGGAGAGAAGAATGCAATGTGTCCTCCAGGAGAGAAGAATGCAATGTGTCCTCCAGGAGAGAAGAATGCAATGTGTCCTCCAGGAGAGAAGAATGCAATGTGTCCTCCAGGAGAGAAGAATGCAATGTGTCCTCCAGGAGAGAAGAATGCAATGTGTCCTCCAGAAGAGAAGAATGCAATGTGTCCTCCAGGAGAGAAGAATGCAATGTGTCCTTGTGTCCTCCAGGAGAGAAGAATGCAATGTGTCCTCCAGGAGAGAAGAATACAATGTGTCCTCCAGGAGAGAAGAATACAATGTGTCCTCCAGGAGTGAAGAATACAATGTGTCCTCCAGGAGAGAAGAATACAATGTGTCCTCCAGGAGAGAAGAATACAATGTGTCCTCCAGGAGAGAAGAATGCAATGTGTCCTCCAGGAGAGAATAATACAATGTGTCCTCCAGGAGAGAAGAATACAATGTGTCCTCCAGGAGAGAAGAATACAATGTGTCCTCCAGGAGAGAAGAATACAATGTGTCCTCCAGGAGAGAATAATACAATGTGTCCTCCAGGAGAGAAGAATACAATGTGTCCTCCAGGAGAGAAGAATACAATGTGTCCTCCAGGAGAGAAGAATACAAAGTGTCCTCCAGGAGAGAAGAAAGCAATGTGTCCTCCGGGAGAGAAGAATGCAATGTGTCCTCCAGGAGAGAATAATACAATGTGTCCTCCAGGAGAGAAGAATACAATGTGTCCTCCAGGAGAGAAGAATACAATGTGTCCTCCAGGAGAGAAGAATACAATGTGTCCTCCAGGAGAGAATAATACAATGTGTCCTCCAGGAGAGAAGAATACAATGTGTCCTCCAGGAGAGAAGAATGCAATGTGTCCTCCAGGAGAGAAGAATACAAAGTGTCCTCCAGGAGAGAAGAATGCAATGTGTCCTCCGGGAGAGAAGAATGCAATGTGTCCTCCAGGAGAGAAGAATGCAATGTGTCCTCCGGGAGAGAAGAATGCAATGTGTCCGGGAGAGAATAATGCAATGTGTCCTCCAGGAGAGAAGAATGCAATGTGTCTTCCAGGAGAGAAGAATGCAATGTGTCTTCCAGGAGAGAAGAATGCAATTGCTGAACTTATGTAGATATTCTAATCAAAGTGTTTTGATCACTTTCAAGTGTAAACCATCCATAATACTGTAAAGCAGTGTTCTACTAATATAACAATGTACAAATATTACACTTGCCTTTCATCTTCTGTTGCCATTCACAGCAGATACCGTACATCATTTTGTCCTGTGCATGCTGGGGCTACCTTACCAAACATGTCAGTCGTCATTCCTTCCTGTATGGTGTCCCATATAAAGCAGTTCCCTGACATGTCCCACCCACCCTTGATAGCACCATTTGATAATAAGAAAAGTCAATAAAAAGTTATAGATGTGTCCTGTATAATTCTAGTGCTGAGTGCAATGTCTCTCCCAATTCAGACAGTCTCTCTCCTGTCCTCTATCTGTAGGAAATAAGTAGAGATGTTGAGTGACACATATTGATAGACTGCTATTACCTTGTCTGTATATTCTGTTTGTGGCAGCACCATTTCACAAAGTCAAATTCCTGTACATGCAAATGTATTTGGCGAATATTACTGAACACTTGTGATGTACTGTCTTATTAGTAATCACCTATTGTCCCTTCTGAGGTGTTTGCCAGTGCCAGTAGATCAGCTCCAGGCCCCTCTCGTCCAAATTCCTGCCCCGTACTGACCCTAAATGCCAATGAGCTACCGTTTAACTGTTGTTATCAAGGTAGCTAGCTAGCTAACGTGAGCTATGCACATCTTCCTAAGACATGCAACATCACATTACACGTTAGCTTGATGTATTTAGCTAGCTCGAGTATCATTCCCCTTCCGACAACATGTCCACATGACAGCTGGGGACAGAGAGCCATGTTGTCTCTGGATTCATATGCAGACTGGACAACATGTCCACATGACAGCTGGGGACAGAGAGCCATGTTGTCTCTGGATTCATATGCAGACTGGACAACATGTCCACATGACAGCTGGGGACAGAGAGCCATGTTGTCTCTGGATTCATATGCAGACTGGACAACATGTCCACATGACAGCTGGGGACAGAGAGCCATGTTGTCTCTGGATTCATATGCAGACTGGACAACATGTCCACATGACAGCTGGGGACAGAGAGCCATGTTGTCTCTGGATTCATATGCAGACTGGACAACATGTCCACATGACAGCTGGGGACAGAGAGCCATGTTGTCTCTGGATTCATATGTAGACTGGACAACATGTCCACATGACAGCTGGGGACAGAGAGCCATGTTGTCTCTGGATTCATATGTAGACTGGACAACATGTCCACATGACAGCTGGGGACAGAGAGCCATGTTGTCTCTGGATTCATATGCAGACTGGACAACATGTCCACATGACAGCTGGGGACAGAGAGCCATGTTGTCTCTGGATTCATATGCAGACTGGACAACATGTCCACATGACAGCTGGGGACAGAGAGCCATGTTGTCTCTGGATTCATATGCAGACTGGACAACATGTCCACATGACAGCTGGGGACAGAGAGCCATGTTGTCTCTGGATTCATATGTAGACTGGACAACATGTAAAATCAAATCAAATCAAATCAAATTGTATTTGTCACATACACATGGTTAGCAGATGTTAATGCGAGTGTAGCGAAATGCTTGTGCTTCTAGTTCCGACAATGCAGTGATAACCAACAAGTAATCTAACTAACAATTCCAAAACTACTGTATTATACACAGTGTAAGGGGATAAAGAATATGTACATTAGGAAATATGAATGAGTGATGGTACAGAGCAGCATACAGTAGATGGTATCGAGTACAGTATATACATATGAGATGAGTATGTAGACAAAGTAAACAAAGTGGCATAGTTAAAGTGGCTAGTGATACATGTATTACATAAGGATGCAGTCGATGATGTAGAGTACAGTATATACGTATGCATATGAGATGAATAATGTAGGGTAAGTAACATTATATAAGGTAGCATTGTTTAAAGTGGCTAGTGATATATTTCCATCATTTCCCATCAATTCCCATTATTAAAGTGGCTGGAGTTGGGTCAGTGTCAATGACAGTGTGTTGGCAGCAGCCACTCAATGTTAGTGGTGGCTGTTTAACAGTCTGATGGCCTTGAGATAGAAGCTGTTTTTCAGTCTCTCGGTCCCAGCTTTAATGCACCTGTACTGACCTCGCCTTCTGGATGATAGCGGGCTGAACAGGCAGTGGTTCGGGTGGTTGATGTCCTTGATGATCTTTATGGCCTTCCTGTAACATCGGGTGGTGTAGGTGTCCTGGAGGGCAGGTAGTTTGCCCCCGGTGATGCGTTGTGCAGACCTCACTACCCTCTGGAGAGCCTTACGGTTGAGGGCGGAGCAGTTGCCGTACCAGGCGGTGATACAGCCCGCCAGGATGCTCTCGATTGTGCATCTGTAGAAGTTTGTGAGTGCTTTTGGTGACAAGCCAAATTTCTTCAGCCTCCTGAGGTTGAAGAGGCGCTGCTGCGCCTTCTTCACGACGCTGTCAGTGTGAGTGGACCAATTCAGTTTGTCTGTGATGTGTATGCCGAGGAACTTAAAACTTGCTACCCTCTCCACTACTGTTCCATCGATGTGGATAGGGGGGTGTTCCCTCTGCTGTTTCCTGAAGTCCACAATCATCTCCTTAGTTTTGTTGACGTTGAGTGTGAGGTTATTTTCCTGACACCACACTCCGAGGGCCCTCACCTCCTCCCTGTAGGCCGTCTCGTCGTTATTGGTAATCAAGCCTACCACTGTTGTGTCGTCCGCAAACTTGATGATTGAGTTGGAGGCGTGCGTGGCCACGCAGTCGTGGGTGAACAGGGAGTACAGGAGAGGGCTCAGAACGCACCCTTGTGGGGCCCCCGTGTTGAGGATCAGCGGGGAGGAGATGTTGTTGCCTACCCTCACCACCTGGGGGCGGCCCGTCAGGAAGGTCTATCTTGTACTATCTTGTTGAATGCCGAGCTGTAGTCGATGAACAGCATTCTAACATAGGTATTCCTCTTGTCCAGGTGGGTTAGGGCAGTGTGCAGTGTGGTTGAGATTGCATCGTCTGTGGACCTATTTGGGCGGTAAGCAAATTGGAGTGGGTCTAGGGTGTCAGGTAGGGTGGAGGTGATATGGTCCTTGACTAGTCTCTCAAAGCACTTCATGATGACGGAAGTGAGTGCTACGGGGCGGTAGTCGTTTAGCTCAGTTACCTTAGCTTTCTTGGGAACAGGAACAATGGTGGCCCTCTTGAAGCATGTGGGAACAGCAGACTGGTATAGGGATTGATTGAATATGTCCGTAAACACACCGGCCAGCTGGTCTGCGCATGCTCTGAGGGCGCGGCTGGGGATGCCGTCTGGGCCTGCAGCCTTGCGAGGGTTAACACGTTTAAATGTCTTACTCACCTCGGCTGCAGTGAAGGAGAGACCGCATGTTTTCGTGGCAGGCCGTGTCAGTGGCACTGTATTGTCCTCAAAGCGGGCAAAAAGTTATTTAGTCTGCCTGGGAGCAAGACATCCTGGTCCGTGACTGGGCTGGGTTTCTTCTTGTAGTCCATGATTGACTGTAGACCCTGCCACATGCCTCTTGTGTCTGAGCCATTGAATTGAGATTCCACTTTGTCTCTGTACTGACGCTTAGCTTGTTTAATAGCCTTGCGGAGGGAATAGCTGCATTGTTTATATTCGGACATGTTACCAGACACCTTGCCCTGATTAAAAGCAGTGGTTCGCGCTTTCAGTTTCACGCGAATGCTGCCATCAATCCACGGTTTCTGGTTAGGGAATGTTTTTATCGTTGCTATGGGAACGACATCTTCGACGCACGTTCTAATGAACTCGCACACCGAATCAGCGTATTCGTCAATATTTTTATCTGACGCAAAACGAAACATGTCCCAGTCCACGTGACAGAGAGCCATGTTATCTCTGGACAGTTGTACATCATTGACAGAAGTGGGCGTGTAAGTTACCAATCCCAACCCTCAGAAGACTGTGGCCTTAAATCTGGTCTTTTTTATCATCTCTGTTTTGTACGAGACTGACTTTATAACAAAATGATCCTTTTTACACTTTGCAGTAAGGTTTGACACAAGAAGATATCAATCTGACTAATATTGATGCCACAGAGGCCATTTTCTACCAGAGAAGTTGTTTATTGCCTTCAGTTGCTCTTTAAACCATATGCATAGAGAGAAAGACAGACTGAGAGGAAGGGCTGGGGAGGAATATCTGTGTCTTTTAGGCTCTGTCAAAGGCAGGTGGGGGGCTGGTACTTGAGATGAGTGAACAGAGAGATGTTTCCTGTCAAGCGAGTTTGATGAGGTTTCAGAAGGTCCAGCTGTTATACATAGTGTTCTGAAAGAGATACACACGCATGTGGACACAAGATTACACCTACCTATTTGAGTTGACCAGCAGTGTTGCACATTATGCAAATTACTTTCTGTAGTATTTGTACGAAGCTGCGATACACAAAAGATGCTATCTAGAAACAAAAAGGGTTCTTCGGCGGACCCCATAGGGGAACTCTTTGAAGAGCCGTGTTTTTTCCCAGGTAAAACCCTTTTGAGTTCCAAGTAGAACCTTTTCCACCAAAAAGGGTTCTACCTGGAACCAAAAGGGTTCTCCTATGGAGACAGCTGAAGAACCCTTTCCACCAAAAAGGGTTCTACCTGGAACCAAAACAGGTTCTACTATGGTGACAGCTGAAGAACCCTTTAGGAACCTTTTTTTCTACGAGTGTATGAAAAGACTAAACTTACTTAAAAAGTGGAAAACATTTTCTCGTAAACGGTTTGTCAAGGGACCAATTATTGAACATAATGAGACTGAAAAGGTAGACAACTGTTTCGAAGACTCTCTCCCCGACATGGGTTGGAAATGTAGAGTTGCTTGTTGTTTTGATACCACAAGAATTTGCTACTGTCAGCTTGTTGATGATCCACTAGCTACACTTTGGGTTTTCCGTTCAGTTCCCAAACTGCTCTGCCTGTTGTTGAAAGTGAACTGCATGGGTGAGCAGAAAACTTCCTTTACCAGCATCATTAAAATAATGAGGAACTATTGGACTGAAATGAGCTGAAGGAGAGAGAGCGAGAGAGAGCAGATATGAGAGAAAGAGCAGGCAAGAGAGCGAAAGATTCACAATCCCCGTGAGACTATCTAAATCTAAAAATTGAAATGTTTGCATCTGACGCAGACTGGTTAATTAAGCCTAAGCTAAGAGAGGGGCTTGCCTTGCCTTGCCGAGTCTCTGGGATCTGTTACGATAACTAGGAGTGGTGGGTGGAATCAGGCGCAGAGAGCAGGGTTCAGTCGTTTGTCAAATTTATTCACCAGCGCAACAAAAACGGTCACGCCAACACACGGGGTGTATACAAGTTGCCAGTCCAAACAACAGGACAGAAATAGTCCGGCGAATAAGGATACGAACAAAATAACACCATCCAACACAGAGTAACAAGAAACAAGCCCGCACAAATACCCAGCGGGCCTAGTGCCCTTAATTAACCTATAAACAAACAATAAGAAAAAAAAGGTGTACCCAATTACCCAATAACCAAAAACAAACGGAAAGGGAATCGATGGTAGCTAATAGGCCGGCGACGACGACCGCCGAGCACCGCCCGAACAGGAAGAGGCACCATCTTTGGCGACGTTCGTGACAGGATCAGCATGGTTTAGTATTTCAGCTTCACTCAGCCTCCCATTGGCATTGGACCATCCACACTACTTAAGTAGTGGAAAATGGAGATACACTGTCAAGTGAATCAACTGTCATATTGTGAAAGGCGATATCTTAGCAGTGGTATATTTGGGACCAGGCCATGATAAGGATTTTAATCTTACACCGCTTCTCTGTGCCTGGTCATAGATCTGTGTGGAATTTTAGACAAATCTAGTCACTTCCGTCGACCAGAGGAGGTGGATAAAACACAAACAGATCTGGGACCAGGCTATGGCACAACAAGAAATAAACAAAGAAGGTCATTCAGCAGATGCTTTTAACCAAAGTAGTAGTAGTTACTTATTATCTAAACATCCCCTGGTACTTCATGTGATTTACATAGTAGATAACTGGGATAAACACATTCATTCACAAGTTGGTAGTAAGCTACGCTCATCATGATGGTACAGTATATTTATAGTTATTTCCTTCTTTAGTAAATACACAGAACCCATTTACTGTATCTCCCCTCCCTCCCACCTTAAACTGAACAAAAGATAACAACAGCTAGGTGACATCATAGCCGGCGCACGTCAGTGATAGTAGCTACAGTATGTATAGTATGTACATATACAAGTGCAGATATACAGTTGCTTAATGGTTGTAAATAATGAGTTAGACAGAGTCACAGTGCAACCTTGTACAGAATATTGCAGTGTTAATTAGATGACATTAGGACGTGTGTGTGTCTGTTTATACTGTGGATTAGAGACGGACATAGCATCCCCCCCTTCTCTTCTCGCTCTGTGTTGTTATGGTGGTGTCTCACGGGGGCAGAGATTGCTGAGGACATAATGTGATTTCTCCTCCGCTGTAATGTGTAATGTGATGCTCTGGGGTGCAAGGCCTCTGTTGAACCAAGCCCACTATGCTGTGATGTTTCCTGGCTTCCCCTCTTTCTCTCTCTCTCTGTCTCTGTCTCTCTCCCTCCTCTCTATATCCTTCCTCTCTCTCTCTCTCTCTCTTTCTGTCTCTGTCTCTGTCTCTCTCCCTCCTCTCTATATCCTCCCACTCTCTCTCTCTCTCACTCTCACTCTTTATTCCTCCTCTCCCATCTCTCTCTCTCTCTCTCTCTCTCTCTCTCTCTCTCTCTCTCTCTCTCTCTCTCTCTCTCTCTCTCTCTCTCTCTCTCTCTCTCTCTCTCTCTCTCTCTCTGTCTCTCTCTCTCCCTCCTCTATATCCTCTCTCTCTCTCTCTCCCTCTCTCTCTCTCTCTCTCTCTCTCTCTCTGTCTCTGTCTCTCTCCCTCCTCTCTATATCCTTCCTCTCTCTCTCTCTCTTTCTGTCTCTGTCTCTGTCTCTCTCCCTCCTCTCTATATCCTCCCACTCTCTCTCTCTCTCTCTCTCACTCTTTATTCCTCCTCTCCCATCTCTCTCTCTCTCTCTCTCTCTCTCTCTCTCTGTCTCTGTCTCTCTCTCTCCCTCCTCTATATCCTCTCTCTCTCTCTCTCTCTCTCTCTCTCTCTCTCTCTCTCTCTCTCTCTCTCTCTCTCTCTCTCTCTCTCTCTTTCTCTCTCTCCCTGTCTCTGTCTCTCCCTCCTCTCTATATCCTCCCATTCTCTCTCTCTCTCTCCACCGCTCTCTCACTCTTTAATCCTCCTCTCCCATCTCTCTCTGTCTCTCTCCATCTTGCTCTCTCCCACAATCTATCTTTCCCCCTCTTCCTTTCACCCATACTCCCTCTCCCCCTTCTCTCTCCTTTCTCCCCCCCTTCCGTTTCTATGATCTGTCATAGATTATGTCACTAACCAATCTCCAAACACCTTGATTACAGGTTGATTTAGAGGTTGAACGTTTAAGAATGAACTACGATGCGGTTCTCATTTGAGACTGAAGGGGGCGCTACACAAACACACACACACACACACACACACACACACACACACACACACACACACACACACACACACACACACACACACACTGATGCTCTATGCCGATGTTCTGCTAGAATAATCACTTAGTGTGATGTGTGCTGATGCGTTGACAGAGTTGAGCAGTCGAAGAGGACAGGGTAGCCTACACATCTCCACCCTGCCTTTGAAGCTCTGGCAACAATTAGGAAAATTGCGTCGGTGGGCATTTGACCCCTTAATCCAACAGAGAGGGAAAAAGGGCTTTTGGGGAGTTTGCAGAGACCATGAAAGCATAACAAGAGGCTGTGTGGCTGGGCTGGGCTATGGTAGACAGCGGGCTGGGGTGGTGGAGGTGGGGCTGAAACCCTCCCTCCCGTTTCCAGGGGTGAGCACAGAGCCCAACAGAAACATTGATAATCCTGCTCTATGACAAGAATGCGGATGATGTAAAATGTTTTTTTTTACAGGTACTCACAGGAATCACAAGTGAAGATTCAGACCGTTGTGTTACAAAGTTCATTCCCATTGACCTCAGATAATACAGCTTCACTTTGAAGGTCTGGACGGACGAAATCATTTTGTATGGAGAAGTACTACACACCTAGGCTGTCACTCTCCTTAAACTCTCCCCTGCTGTTTTAAAGTGGTCATTGACCTGGCAACATCACAGGTGCATTTAGAACATGGCTGTCAAACTCATTCCATGGAGGGCCGAGTGTCTGCTGATTTTGGGGTTTTCCTTTCAATGAAGACCTAGACAACCAGGTGAGGGGACTCCTTACAAATCAGTGACCTTAATTCATCCAGTTCAAGTGTGGAGCAAAAACCCGCAGACACTCACCCTCCGTGGAATGAGTTTGACACGTGGTTCAGGTCCTCGGACACGGCTGTGGACATTACAGAATAACACCTGAAAATATGCTCAACACTCATCACTGTCCTGTCCGATAAGAACTACACAGAGACAATAACTTCCGACAGGACTAAGAGGCCATTCATACAGGTGTCATAAGGCTCTGTGTGTTATCTTGAGTGGTGTCTTGCTCTGCTCTTGTTGGTCTGTTGTTTGTCTAAGGAAGCTCAGAGAGGAAGCCCTGACTTCTAACTGTGGTTGTTCTGCTATATTGCCTCTCTCTCTCTCTCTCTCTCTCTCTCTCTCTCTCTCTCTCTCTCTCTCTCTCTCTCTCTCTCTCTCTCTCTCTCTCTCTCTCTCTCTCTCTCTCTCTCTCTCTCTCTCTCTCTCTCTCTCTCTCTCTCTCTCTCTCAATTCAATTCAATTCAATTCAATTCAATTCAATTCAAGGGCTTTATTGGCATGGGAAACACGTGTTAACATTGCCAAAGCAAGTGAGGTGGACAACATACAAAGTGAATATATAAAGTGAAAAACAACAAAAATTAACAGTAAACATTACACATACAGAAGTTTACCTATGTTAACATTGTCAAAGCAAGTGAAATAGATAATAAACAAAAGTGAAATTAATAATAAAAATGAACAGTAAACATTACACTCAGAAGTTCCAAAAGAGTAGACATTTCAAATGTCATATATATACAGTGTTGTAACGATGTGTGCAAATGGTTAAAGTACAAAAGGCTAAATAAATAAGCATACATGTGGGTTGTATTCACAATGGTGTTTGTTCTTCACTGGTTGCCCTTTTCTTGTGGCAACAGGCCACAAATCTTGCTGCTGTGATGTCACACTGTGGTATTTCACCCAGTAGATATGGGAGTTTATCAAAATTGGATTTGTTTTCGAATTCTTTGTGAATCTGTGTAATCTGAGGGAAATATGTGACTCTAATATAGTCATACATTTGTCAGGAGGTAAAAAAGTGCAGCTCAGTTTCCACCTCATCTTGTGGGCAGTGAGCACATAACCTGCCTTCTCTTGAGAGCCATGTCTGCCTACGGCGGCCTTTCTCAATAGCAAGGCTATGCTCACTGAGTCTGTACATAGTCAAAGCTTTCCTTAAGTTTGGGTCAGTCACAGTGGTCAGGTATTCTGCCACTGTGTACTCGCTGTTCAGGGTAAAAAAGCATTCTAGTTTGCTCTGTTTTTTTGTTAATTCTTTCCGATGTGTCAAGTAATTCTTTTTTCTTTCTTGTGATTTGGTTGGGTCTAATTGTGTTCTCTCTCTCACACATCTCAGTCCTTATCTCTCTGTATCACATCTCTGCTCTCTGCTTTTGCATTTCTGCTGAGTTTCCAGAGAAACGCTTCCTCTCAAGGTGTTATCAGCACTAGGTCTGAGTCATAATCATCATCATTATCATCACCACCATCATCTGCAGTGACAGAAGCATAGTTTTTATCATCTTCACAATTATCCTCTTCCTCCCCTCCTCTTCCACCTAATCATAATCATTGTGTTAAAGCTAAATATTAATGACATGTTTAAATGTAGTGTGTGCTTAGCATGTGGAAACATACAAGAGGTGCTTTGTGTAGTTCAAATGAACGCTCTCGCGGGGAAGCTGAAATGATATCTGTGTTTCTCCATTGAATTTTTGGAGGAGGAGGAAGAGGAGACAGGGGGAAACAGTCTGCCAATGACCTCTCTCTCCCCTCATCTCTCCTCCCTCTCTGCCACCCTGTCTGGCAATTTCCCTCGAATCTCACTCCCTGCCTTCTTCTTCTTCTACATCTCCCTCTTTATCTCCCCCATATACCCCCCCATATCTCCCTATCTCTCTCGATAGCTGTTGTCAGCAGCTTATCCGGCATTGGGCCTGTCTGTCTGTCTGTCTGCGTCTGTCTGTTCCATAGGGGGCTGTCTGTCTGTTCCATACACAGCAAATATGGGTGCTAATTAATTTGCTGTGGATCACCCCACATCTCTGCATGGCAGAAAGAGAGGGAGAGAGAGAGAATTTCTCTCTCTCAATTCAAGTTCAATTGCTTTATTGCTTTATTGGAATGACATAATACTCTGCATTAGAGTTCGACCGATTAATCGTAATGGTCGATTAATTAGGGCCGATTTCAAGATGATTTTTTTTTTACTCCTTTATTTAATTTTTATTTAACTTAGGCAAGTCAGTTAAGAATACATTCTTATTTTCAATGACGGCCTAGGAACGGTGTGCTAACTGCCTCGTTCAGCTCGGGGGATCCAATCTTGTAAACTTACAGTTAACTAGTCCAACGCTCTAACCACCTGATTACATTGCACTCCACGAGGAGCCTGCCTGTTACGCAAATGCAGTAAGCCAAGGTAAGTTGCTAGCGAGCATTAAACTTATCTTATAAAAACAATCAATCATAATCACTAGTTAACTACCCATTGTTGATGATCTTACTAGATATTATCTAGCGTGTCCTGCGCTGCGTATAATCTGACTGATCATACAAGCATACAAGTATCTAAGTATCTGACTGAGCGGTGGTAGCCAGAAGCAGGCGCCTAAACATTCATTCAAACAGCACTTTCATGCATTTTGCCAGCAGCTCTTCGTTGTGCTTCAAGCATTGCACTGTTTATGACTTCAAACCTATCAACTCCCGATATGTGGCTGGTGTAACCGATGTGAAATGGCTGGCTAGTTAGCTTGCACTAATAGCGTTTCAAACGTCACTCGCTCTGAGCCTTGGGGTGGTTGTTTCCCTTGCTCTGCATGGGTAACGCTTCGATGTGGTGGCTGTTGTCGTTGTGTTGCTGGTTCGAGCCCAGGGAGGAGCGAGGAGAGGGACGGAAGCTATACTGTTACACTGGCAATACTAAAGTGCCTATAAGAACATCCAATAGTCAAAGGTTAATGAAATACAAATGGTATAGAGAGAAATAGTCCTATAATAACTACAACCTAAAACTTCTTACCTGGGAATATTGAAGACTCATGTTAAAAGAAACCACCAGCTTTCATATGTTCTCTTGTTCTGAGCAAGGAACTGAAACGTTAGCTTTCTTACATAGCACATATTGCACTTTTACTTTCTTCTCCAACACTTTGTTTTTGCATTATTTAAACCAAATTGTTTCATTATCTACTTGAGGATAAATTGATTTTATTGATGTATTATATTTGAAAGTGTTAATTCAGTATTGTTGTAATTGTCATTATTACAAATAAAAAAATAAATATTTTTTTTTTTCCAAAAATCTACCGATTTAATCGGTATCGGTTTTCTTGGTCCTCCAATAATCGGTATCGGTGTTGAAAAATCATAATCGGTCGAACTCTACTGTGCATATTGCCAAAGCATACTTTGGAAATGTACATCTCTCTCTTTCTGTCTCTGTCTCTCTCTCTTTCTCTTTCTTTCTCCCTGACCTCATTTTGCTGACTGCTCTTTTTCATGTCCCTTGTGTTCAGTTTTCCTAATAATCCAGTGGATTGGTCACATCACTTTCACTGACTGTGTGTGAGCTTGTGTGTGTGTGTGCGTACGTGTGTGTGCGTACGTGTGTGCGTACGTGTGTGTGCATGTGCTGAAAACAGCATAAGTTATGGACATGAAAAAGGCAAGCTTTGCATGGGGTTTAATTTCATCTGGGAATAGGGCAATACTGCCACAACACCCTCCCTGTCCAAGGTGTATCAGGATTACATCTCGTTTTCATTTACATTTGGTTTGTCAATTAACGTCAATTCTACGTGAAATCAACAACAAAAAAATCCTACTATTTCATTGGATTTGTTGTAGGTTAAAAGTTGATCGAACGTCATCACATTTATTTTACAATGGGAAAACTACTGATTACAGAAGATGTCTCTCTCTCTCTCTGTGTGTGTGTGTGTGTGTGTGTGTGTGTGTGTGTGTGTGTGTGTGTGTGTGTGTGTGTGTGTGTGTGTGTGTGTGTGTGTGTGTGTGTGTGTGTGTGTGTGTGTGTGTGTGTGTGTGTGTCAAATCAAATGTTATTGGTCACATACATGTTTGGCAGATGTTACTGCGGGTGTAGTGAAATGCTTGTGTTCCTAGCTCCAACAGTGCAGTAATATCTAACACAACAATACACACAAAAAGTAGTAGAATGGAATTAAGAAATATATAAATATTAGGACGATCAATGTCGGAGTCTGGAGTATAAATATAAATATCACTGCTCTAGAGGAGATCTGCATAGAATGGGCCAAAATACCAGCAACAGTGTGTGAAAACCTTGTGAAGACTTACAGAAAACATTTGACCTTTGCCAACAAAGGGTATATAACAAAGTATTGAGATAAACTTTTGTTATTGTCCAAATACTTATTTCCACCATAATTTGCTAATAAATAAATAAAAAATCCTACAATGTAATTTTCTGGATTTTTTTTTCTCATTTTGTCTGTCATAGTTGAAGTGTACATATGATGAAAATTACAGGCCTCTCTTATCTTTTTAAGTGGGAGAACTTGCACAATTGGTGGCTGACTGAATACTTTTTTGCCCCACTGTACATATGAAATGTGTTAAACATTATGTAAACATGATTCAAGGTCCATTACTAAAGTGACCAGTGTTCCATGTCTATGTACATAGGACAGCAGCCTCTAAGGTGCAGAGATGAGTAACCAGGTGTTAGCCGGCTAGTGACTGAGGGCAGGGTACTGTGTGGAGGTCGCCTAGTGATGGCTGTTTAACAGTCTGAGGGTCTTGAGATAGAAGCTGTTTTTTAGTCTCTCTGTCCCAGCTTTGAGGCACCTGTACTGACCTGGATGACAGCGGGGTGACCAGGCAGTGGCACGAGTAGCTGAGATCCTTGATACTCTTCTTGGCCTTCCTTTGACACTGGGTGCTGTAGATGTCCTGGAGGGCAGGTAGTGTCCTTCCAGGGATGCGTTGGGCAGATTGCACCACCCTCTGCTGTAGTTGTCCTGGAGGGCAGGTAGTGTCCTCCCAGGGATGCGTTGGGCAGACCGCACCACCCTCTGCTGTAGATGTCCTGGAGGGCAGGTAGTGTCCTCCCAGGGATGCGTTGGGCAGACCGCACCACCCTCTGCTGTAGATGTCCTGGAGGGCAGGTAGTGTCCTCCCAGGGATGCGTTGGGCAGACCGCACCACCCTCTGCTGTAGATGTCCTGGAGGGCAGGTAGTGTCCTCCCAGGGATGCGTTGGGCAGACCGCACCACCCTCTGCTGTAGATGTCCTGGAGGGCAGGTAGTGTCCTCCCAGTGATACGTTGTGCAGATTGCACCACCCTCTGCTGTAGATGTCCTGGAGGGCAGGTAGTGTCCTCCCAGTGATACGTTGTTCAGATTGCACCACCCTCTGCTGTAGTTGTCCTGGAGGGCAGGTAGTGTCCTCCCAGGGATGCGTTGGGCAGACCGCACCACCCTCTGCTGTAGATGTCCTGGAGGGCAGGTAGTGTCCTCCCAGGGATGCGTTGGGCAGACCGCACCACCCTCTGCTGTAGATGTCCTGGAGGGCAGGTAGTGTCCTCCTAGTGATACGTTGTGCAGATTGCACCACCCTCTGCTGTAGATGTCCTGGATGGCAGGTAGTGTCCTCCCAGTGATACGTTGTGCAGATTGCACCACCCTCTGCTGTAGATGTCCTGGAGGGCAGGTAGTGTCCTCCCAGTGATACGTTGTTCAGATTGCACCACCCTCTGCTGTAGATGTCCTGGAGGGCAGGTAGTGTCCTCCCAGTGATACGTTGTGCAGATTGCACCACCCTCTGCTGTAGATGTCCTGGAGGGCAGGTAGTGTCCTCCCAGTGATACGTTGTTCAGATTGCACCACCCTCTGCTGTAGATGTCCTGGAGGGCAGGTAGTGTCCTCCCAGTGATACGTTGTGCAGATTGCACCACCCTCCGGAGATCCCTGAGATTGTGGACGGTGCAATCTGCACAAAGCATCACTGGGAGGACAATTGCCGTTCCAGGCGGTGATACAGCCTGATAGGAAGCTCTCATTTGCACATCTGTAAAGGTCTGTGAGGGTCTTAGGTGACAAGACAAATTTCTTCAACTTCCTGAGGTTGAAGAGACGCTGTTCTGCCTTCTTCACCACACTGTCTGTGTGGGTGGACCATTTCAGATGTTCAGTGATGTGTACACCGAGGAACTTGAAGCTTTTCACCTTCTCCACTGCGGCCCGTTGATGTGGATAGGGGGGTGCTCCCTCTACTGTCCCGTCGATGTGGATAGGGGGGTGATCCCTCTGCTGACTCCTGAAGTCCACGATCATCTCCTTTGTTTTGTTGACGTTGAGTGAGAGGTTATGTTCCTGGCACCACACTCCCAGAGCCCTGACCTCCTTCCTGTAGGCTGTCTCATCGTTGTTGTTACCACTGTTGTGTCGTCTGCAAACTTGATGATTGAGTTGGAGGTGTGCATGGCCACACAGTCATGGGTGAACAGGGAGTACAGGAGGGGTCTGAGTGCCCTGTGTTGAGGATCAGCGTAGTGGAGGTGTTGTTTCCTACCTTCACCACCTGAGAGCGGCCGGTCAGGAAGTCCAGGACCCAGTTGCACAGGGTGGGGTTCAGACCCAGGGCCCCGAGCTTAATTGATGAGCTTGGAGGGCACTATTGGAATGAAGGCTAAACTGTAGTCAATGAACAGCATTCATACCTAGGTTTTCCTCTTGTCCAAATGGGATAGAACAGTGTGATGGCGATTGCATTATCCGTGCATCTATTGATGCGGATTGCAAATTGAAGTGGGTCTCATGTGTCAGGTGTCAAGTAAGGTGGAGAGATATGATCCTTAATTAACCTCTCAAAGCACTTCGTGATGACAGAAGTGAGTGCATGAGTGTGTGTTTCTGTATGAACGTGTAGTGCAGTCTAGTGCAGCGTGCGTGTGTGTACTTGTATGTGTGTGTTTGTTGTTACGTGTGTTTATAGTGTGTGCATCATATATAAGTATTTGATTAAATGGGCTTGTCAAGATATAGGCCACTTAATCAGAACATTGCATAGTAATCACTTCCCTTCTTATTGAGAAGGAAAGCAAACATATTGTGGCAGGAACTTAAATGAAGCTGATGGCCAGAAAGATTTGTTTTGATGCTGGACCGAGATTGTTGCGAGCAAAACCGAAGGTAAGTGAGGAGTCAAACGCAGGAGAGCAGAAATGTCAGTGTAGCGTGTAACTTTTAATCAGGTCCAAAACAAACACAGTCCAGTACAAATACCCAAAACCCAATGGGAAACTAACAGTTCTCCCATAAGGCGTAGAACCACAACGCATCTTACTAAAATCACTACACGCGAAAAAATACACTGCTTGTGGAGGAAAGCCTCCGCCGAGCGCCGCCTGAACAGGGAGGAGAACCGCTTTCGGTGGAAGTCGTGACAGACAGACTCAACACATATCTGTGGGATGTTAGCTGGCTTAATGTATGCACTTTGGATTATCGAGAGAGGGAGTGTAGTGTGATGAGAATATGTCATTTCAGAAAATATGTTATCTTCATGTAGCGTACAACCCAGCATGCTTCTCCGTTTTCTTTTGTGCTACATGTGGTAACAAGCCCAAAATAGAACCTTAGATAGATGCTCAAGCACACACACCCCTCTGCTCACCTAATGTCGCTCTTTGCATTAACCCCTCCCCCCTCCCCTCTGTTTCCGTGCACCACTGTAGATCCAGTAGTACTCTCCAACTCTCTTAGTGGTGTACACTATCTTATCACACTTTAAAAAACCTTAAACCCTGTCAAAAATAAAATGCTGAAAACAAAGTTGATCCTAACCATCTTATTTTGTTAATTTTTTTAACTCCTCTGCAGGTTTTCCTGATCACCCTCCTTCTGTGTGAGTGTGTGTCTGAGTGTGTGTCTGAGTGTGTGTCTGAGTGTGTTATGGCGTCTGTGATGGACGATTCCTACCGTAAGGTGCTGTTGCTTGGGGCCATCGCTGCAGCGTCAGCCTTTGTGGTCACCATCGTCATCGTGGTGGTTTGTGTGGGCTGCCAAAGGTGAGGTCACAGCCAACACATTTGACACTTTCTCTACCTTTCTCTCTCTCTCTCTCTCTCTCAATTCAATTTCATTAATAGATAATAATATGAATAGATAAAACAAAAGTGAAATAAATCATTAAAAAAATTAAGCGTAAACATTACACTCACAAAAGTTCCAAAAGAATAAAGACATTTCAAATGTCATATTATGTGCAAATAGTTCAAGTACAAAAGGGAAAATAAATAAACATAAATATGGGTTATATTTTCAATGGTATTTTTTCTTCACTGATTGCCCTTTTCTTGTTGCTGATGTCACACACATCACAGCAACAAGTCTCTCTCTCTCTCTCTCTCTCTCTCTCTCTCTCTCTCTCTCTCTCTCTGTCTCTCTGTCTCTCTCTCTCTCTCTCTCTCCCTCTCTCTCTCTCTCTCTCTCTCTCTCTGTCTCTCTCTCTGTCTCTCTCTCCCTCTCTCTCTCTCTCTCTCTCTCTCTCTGTCTCTCTCTCTCTCTCTGTCTCTCTCTCTCTCTGTCTCTCTCTCTCTGTCTCTCTCTCTCTCTCTCTCTCTGTCTCTCTTTCTGTCTCTCTCTCCCTGTCCCTCTCTCTCTCTCTCTGTATCTCTCTCTCTCTGTCTCTCTCTCTCTCTCTCTGTCTCTCTCTCTGTCTCTCTCTCCCTGTCCCTCTCTCTCTCTCTCTCTGTCTCTCTCTCTCTCTCTCTCTCTCTCTCTCTCTCTCTCTCTCTCTCTCTCTCTCTCTCTCTCTCTCTCTCTCTGTCTCTCTCTCTCTCTCTCTCTCCCTGTCCCTCTCTCTCTCTCTCTCTCTCTCTCTCTCTCTCTCTCTCTCTCTCTCTCTCTCTCTCTCTCTCTCTCTCTCTCTCTCTCTATCTCTGTCTCTCTCTCTGTCTCTCTCTGTCTCTCTCTCTGTCTCTCTCTCCCTGTCCCTCTCTCTCTCTCTCTCTGTCTCTCTCTCTCTCTGTCTCTCTCTCTCTCTCTCTCTCTCTCTCTCTCTCTCTCTCTCTCTCTCTCTCTCTCTGTCTCTCTCTCTGTTTTAACGAGGTAAGTTTACTGACAACACATTCTCATTTACAGCAGAGTGGGATTTAGCCAGGATGCCAGGGTAAACACTCTAAACACACTTTAGTGACTACAGAGTCAGGACATCTGTTTAATGTCTCATCCAAAAGATGACAGCCTACACAGGGCAATGTCCCCAATCACTGCCCTGGGTTATTGGAATATTTTTTTTTATACCATAGGAAACTTCCAACACCACTTCCAGCAGCATCTGGTCTCCCATCCAGAACCAACTGTGCTAAGCTTCAGAGGAAAGCCAGCAGTGGGATGCAGGGTGGTATGCTGCTGGCCTAAAACAAACCAACGTGTTTTCTGTCATTTATTTACCCTGCATAGAGTAACTAGCTTATAGATCAGGATTCTCAGTAGACAAAAGCAATAGAACACAGTATGCTCTGGTTCTTACAGAACCCTCAGGGACCAATCAGACTCAACCCTCAGTGGCTTCGTTGCATTTGGTATCCTCTTCAAACAGACATAGAGATGTACTGTAACTTAAAGTAAAGCTTCATATAATCCTCTTTAACCAGACATAGAGATGTAATGTAACTTAAAGTAAAGCTTCATGTAATCCCCTTTAACCAGACATAGAGATGTAATGTAACTTAAAGTAAAGCTTCATGTAATCCTCTTTAACCAGACATAGAGATGTAATGTAACTTAAAGTAAAGCTTCATATAATCCTCTTTAACCAGACATAGAGATGTACTGTAACTTAAAGTAAAGCTTCATATAATCCTCTTTAACCAGACATAGAGATGTAATGTATCTTAAAGTAAAGCTTCATATAATCCTCTTTAACCAGACATAGAGATGTAATGTAACTTAAAGTAAAGCTTCATATAATCCTCTTTAACCAGACATAGAGATGTAATGTAACTTAAAGTAAAGCTTCATGTAATCCTCTTTAACCAGAGATGTACTGTATCTTAAAGTAAAGCTTCATGTAATCCTCTTTAACCAGAGATGTACTGTAACTTAAAGTAAAGCTTCATATAATCCTCTTTAACCAGAGATGTAATGTAACTTAAAGTAAAGCTTCATATAATCCTCTTTAACCAGAGATGTAATGTAACTTAAAGTAAAGCTTCATATAATCCTCTTTAACCAGAGATGTAATGTATCTTAAAGTAAAGCTTCATATAATCCTCTTTAACCAGACATAGAGATGTAATGTAACTTAAAGTAAAGCTTCATATAATCCTCTTTAACCAGACATAGAGATGTAATGTAACTTAAAGTAAAGCTTCATGTAATCCTCTTTAACCAGACATAGAGATGTAATGTAACTTAAAGTAAAGCTTCATATAATCCTCTTTAACCAGACATAGAGATGTAATGTAACTTAAAGTAAAGCTTCATATAATCCTCTTTAACCAGACATAGAGATGTAATGTAACTTAAAGTAAAGCTTCATATAATCCTCTTTAACCAGACATAGAGATGTAATGTAACTTAAAGTAAAGCTTCATATAATCCTCTTTAACCAGACATAGAGATGTAATGTATCTTAAAGTAAAGCTTCATATAATCCTCTTTAACCAGACATAGATATGTACCGTAACTTAAAGTAAAGCTTCATATAATCCTCTTTAACCAGACATGGATATGTACCGTAACTTAAAGTAAAGCTTCATATAATCCTCTTTAACCAGACATGGATATGTACCGTAACTTAAAGTAAAGCTTCATATAATCCTCTTTAACCAGACATGGATATGTACCGTAACTTAAAGTAAAGCTTCATATAATCCTCTTTAACCAGACATGGATATGTACCGTAACTTAAAGTAAAGCTTCATATAATCCTCTTTAACCAGACATGGATATGTACCGTAACTTAAAGTAAAGCTTCATGTAATCCTCTTTAACCAGAGATGTACTGTATCTTAAAGTAAAGCTTCATATAATCCTCTTTAACCAGAGATGTACTGTATCTTAAAGTAAAGCTTCATATAATCCTCTTTAACCAGAGATGTAATGTAACTTAAAGTAAAGCTTCATGTAATCCTCTTTAACCAGAGATGTAATGTAACTTAAAGTAAAGCTTCATATAATCCTCTTTAACCAGAGATGTAATGTAACTTAAAGTAAAGCTTCATGTAAAGGCATCTGTAAATGGAACCAATAAAGAACAAATACATTGATGTTGCCACAAAATGTATGAAAAAAAAGGCTTCTCTTTAGTTTGGTAAGCCATGAATTTTTCTGGTGCTGAATTCCTGCCTCCAGTGTGTTGTTATGATGTGACAGTCCTGTGGGATGTGGATGCTTAGACACCTGCTCATGGCTCCCCAGGGGCAGACAGAGCCGAGAGGTGCATAGAGAGCTGTGTCCTGGGCTGGAGAGAGAGACATAGTCCCTGGAGCATCTCAATGGTACTAAGTGGCCTCTGTGCGTGTGTAGGTGCACAGATGCATCTCTTCTCCTTTATCTTCACTGAACTGAAAAACACAGGCGAGGTGAAAGCAACATGTATGGATGGCCTCAGGGAATCTACTTTCATATGTCTATTTAGATCCGATCGGTGCAGGTCTAGAGCAGTAGATGAGGAGAGGAAGACACATATGAGTATTGAGATCAGATCGGTGCAGGTCTAGAGCAGTAGATGAGGAGAGGAAGCCACACATGAGTATTGTTATCAGATCAGTGCAGGTGAAGAGCAGTAGATGAGGAGAGGAAGCCACATATGAGTATTGAGATCAGATCGGTGCAGGTCTAGAGCAGTAGATGAGGAGAGGAAGCCACACATGAGTATTGAGATCAGATCGGTGCAGGTCTAGAGCAGTAGATGAGGAGAGGAAGCCACACATGAGTATTGAGATCAGATCGGTGCAGGTCTAGAGCAGTAGATGAGGAGAGGAAGCCACACATGAGTATTGAGATCAGATCGGTGCAGGTCTAGAGCAGTAGATGAGGAGAGGAAGCCACATATGAGTATTGTTATCAGATCGGTGCAGGTTAAGAGCAGTAGATGAGGAGAGGAAGCCACATATGAGTATTGAGATCTGTTTCACCTATAGTCACCTACTGCTGTCTTCAGCACACCTGCATCACACGGCTCGCCCTATCAACAGTCCCCCATGGATACAACGTTCCCAAGGGGCCCCTAGTGACGTGTGGAAATGTTAGCAACCATGGAGGAATATTTACTTCTCTCTTGAGTGAAACTCAACAGCGACAGAGTTAATAATAACTGCTCCTTCATGTGTCCTCAGGAAAAACAAGACCAAGCATCCTCCGGCCAATGGAGAGAAGGGCTCCTCAGTAGACCTGGTGAGTTATTTATATTAGCCCCTTGTTTATACACATTTTATTCTTTATGTTGTATATCATCCATGGCATCCCATCCACCATCCCTTTACCGTCATTTGTTATCGGCCCACCCAATAAATTGCCTAGTACTACCTTACACAAGACTTCCACCGCCTGGGCATGAATCTACTATATTATCCCCTCATTTATAGCAGCAGAAATGTCAAACATATCGACACTCTTACAAAAAAGGTGCTATCTAAACCCTAAAAGGGTTCGTTGGCTGTCCCCGTAGGAGAACCCTTGAAGAACCCTTTTTGGTTCCATGTAGAACCCTTTCTATAGAGGCCCTTACAAGCATTTCGCTACACCCGCAATAACATCTGCTAAACATGTGTATGTGACCAATACAATTTGATTTGAAGGGTTCTACCTGGAACCAAAAAGGGTTCTACCCGGGAAACAAACAGGGTTCTCCTATGGGGTCAGCCGAAGAACCCTTTTGGAAGCCTTTTTCCTAAGAGTTCAGCACCACCCAGTGACTGTACATCAGACTGAGCAGTATATATGCTCTCTGTATAGGGTGCTCTCCATCAGCCCAAGAACAGCTCCATCAGTAAATCTGACACTAGGCTGCATGAGATCAACCGCTTGCCCCGCAACGGCAACAGTGAGTAACAATACCAACAACCAATAGACTGCCAACAACTAGAAAACAAACGGTACATTGGTGAAATGGAAACCATGTAACAATGACCTGATAATAAAAGTCTCCCTCCTCTCTCTCTCAAGGTGGGGGTAAGAACCGTCCTGCCAGTATGGACCTTCTCCTCCTCCACAGCCATCGCTCCACCTCTGACCTCCGCCCCCCCCTTGTCCGCCAGCTCCCCCAGATCCCCACCAGCCCCGAGGGGGAGGGAGACATCCAGAGGGGAGGAGAAGAGGGGGTCAGAGACCCCACCTACACTGAGGTGGGGATCCGGAACTCACCCGTCCGCTGCTTTGACAATGGGCTGTACGAGAGTGTAGGGGTTAGAGAGGTTGACACGGTGCCCCCAGCTCCCCCACCCACATCAGCCAACACCCCAGCAACACCGAGGACCTCACAGAGCCCCAACGGGACCCGCACTGACGATGTCCTCAATGGGAGCAGAAACACGAATGGGAATGTGCGTATTTATGCTATGAAAGCAATGCAATAGAAGTGTTGACATCGCGTCATCATTGACTTTATATTGTGACCGCCGACCCGTAAAAATGTTAGTTGTTCATTTTGTTATTCTGCTTTTCTTTTGTTGGCCCAATGGAAGGACAAGTACCTTCCAACTGCGTGTTTGTGTGTCTGTATCCCTCAGGGAAATGCCAGAGGAGCTGTTAATGGGAGCAGCAGAGGAGGGAAGGGGCCCAACGGTGCTAACGGATCGGCCCTGCCCTCCCTGGCCCCCCAGGACCCCGTAACGGCAGAGTACGCCTCCATACGGAAGGTCAAGAAGGTAAACAGTGTTTTTACAACTGCTTTCCAATGGAGTCATGGAACAGCATTATACTGTTTGAATTCGTACTCTAATGAAATACAATTGATTAAGGTGGACGAGGCAACCAAGAAGGAGAACGGGAATGCAGAGTCAGATGGCCAATCAAGTGTGGGAGAGTCACCCTCTGCCCCGCCCCCTCCACTGCCCCGCAGCCAGGAGTTTCTACAGAAACAGCTGGGTCCATTCCACCTGCACGTCTTCCCAAAGGTACGCCCCCTGTAGGACACTCATGGACAGAGACTACGGATTGATGTAATTCTTCACCAGCTTGTGTACGCTGCTAACCCCACACTGTAAACGCCAATGCATTTTTACATAAATACTTCCAGTTAGTTGAACTCAAAGTCAATGAAAAGTCATTATTATTATTATTAAGGTTTATGTGGTACTGACTCAAAACGAAACAGGGCAGCCGTGAATGATGCAGCGCCAATTGAGATATCATGATATTATTACGTGACTAACACATTTCAGTTAAATACTACAAGCCTTGGACCAATCAATATCATTTTGTAAATGCCGGATCTCTATGGCATTCACCCAAGTTTTCGTCAAAATTGGGCTAGTGCTGTCTGAGATATTGCATGTGAAGACCATACAAACAAAGACAGATCCACAGTCCCTTCCTTGTGTATTGTGGGGCACAATAAAATACACGAGAGCTATATACAGGTAAAGGGAGTACCCGTATCAAATCAATGTGAAGGAGTATGAGGTATTTGAGGTACAACTGAAGTTGGAAGTTCACATACACCTTGGCCAAATACATTTAAACTCAGTTTTTCACAATTCCTGACATTTAATTCCTTGTCTTAGGTCAGTAAGGATCACCACTTTATTTTAAGAATGTGAAATGTCAGAATAACAGTAGAGAGAATCATTTATTTCAGCTGTTATTACTTTCATCACATTCACAGTGGGTCAGAAGTTTACATACACTCAATTAGTAATCGGTACCATTGCCTTTAAATTGTTTAACTTGAGTCAAACGTTTCGGGTAGCCTTCCACAATCTTCCCACAATAAGTTGGGTGAATTTTGGTCCATTCCTCCTGACAGAGCTGGTGTAACAGAGTCAGGTTTGTAGGCCTCCTTGCTCGTACACGCTTTTTCCGTTCTGCCCACAAATCTTCTATAGGATTGAGGTCAAGGCTTTGTGATGGCCACTCCAATACCTTGACCTTGTTGTCCTTAACCATTTTGTCAGCCTTAAGTGATTGTCCATTTGGAAGACTCATTTGTTGACCAAGCTTTAACTTCCTGACTGATGTCTTGAGATGCTGCTTCAATATATCCACATCATTTTCCTTCCTCATGATGCCATCTATTTTGTGAAGTGCACCAGTCCCTCCTGCAGCAAAGCACCCCCACAACATGATGCTGCTACACCCGTGCTTCATGATTGGGATGGTGTTCTTCAGCTTGCAAGCCTCCCCCTTTTCATGCAAACATAACAATGGTCATTATGATCAAGCAGTTCTATTTTTGGTTCATCAGACCAGAGGGCATTTCTCAAAAAAGTACAATCTTTGTCCCCATGTGCAGTTGCAAACCGTAGTCTGGCTTTTTTATGCCAGTTTTGGAGCAGTAGCTTCTTCCTTGCTGAGTGGCCTTTCAGGTTATGTCGATTATAGGACTCATTTTATTCTGGATTTTTATTCTGGATATAGATACTTTTGTAGCTGTTTCCTCCAGCATCTTCACAAGGTCCTTTGCTGTTGTTCTGGGATTGATTTGCACTTTTCGCACCAAAGTACGTTCATATCTAGGACACAGAACACGTCTCCTTCCTGAGCGGTATGATGGCTGCATTGTCCCATGGTGTTTATACTTGCATACTATTGTTTGTACAGGTGAATTTGGTACCTTCAGGCATTTGGAAATTGCTCCCAAGGATGAACCAGACTTGTGGATATCTACAATTTTATTTCTGAGGTCTTGGCTGATTTCTTTTGATTTTCACATGATGTCAAGCAAAATGGCACTGAGTTTGAAAGTAGGCCTTGAAATGTATCCACAGTACACCTCCAATTGACTCAAATGTTGTCAATTAGAAGCTTCTAAAGCCATGACATAATTTTCTGGAATATTCCAAGCTGTTCAAAGGCACAGTCAACTCACTGGAATTGTGATACAGTGAATTATAAGTGAAATAATCTGTCTGTAAACAATTGTTGGAAAAATTACTTGTGTCATGCACAAAGTAGATGTCCTAACCGATTTTCCAAAACTATAGTTTGTTAACAAGAAATGTGTGGAGTGGTTGAAAAAGGAGTTTTAATGACTACAACCTAAGTGTATGTAAACCTCCGACTTCAACTGCTGATATGTACATGAAGGGTGATTGTACATGAAGGGTGATTGTACATGAAGGGTGATTGTACATGAAGGGTGATTGTACATGAAGGGTGATTGTACATGAAGGGTGATTAGGCATAGATAGATAATAATGAGAGTTAAAAAAGGCAACAGTAAACATGAATGATGCAGCACCACCCTTGGGCCAATCAATGTCATTTTGTTAATTGACGGATCTCTGTAGCATGACACATCTTTCACCCAAGTTTTGTCTACATCGGGCCAGTGGTGTCTGAGATATCGCGTGGGTTAGCTAGACTCATATACCTGAGCATGTGTGCCAAATTTCAGAGATTAAAAGAGATAAAAATATGTGCCCATTATAGCGCCACCGTGTGGCTGGAATGAATTGTCTTGCATATGTTGATTCTTGACTGCGTTTGCAACATGTGAACCAAATTTCAGAGATTAAAAGAGATAAAAAAAATATGTGCCCGAGCTTCTACACCTGCATTGCTTGCTGTTTGGGGTTTTAGGCTGGGTTTCTGTACAGCACTTTGAGATATCAGCTGATGTACGAAGGGCTATATAAATACATTTGATTTTATTTTATTTTGATTTGATTTGATTTGACAGCGTTTGCAAAATGTGTACCAAATGAATATCCTTGACTGATTTACATGCATTTTTGAGCCAGACCACGCCCACATGAATGTTTATTGGTCAATAGCATCCATGTAGATTTAGGTACTAATCTCGACTGTATTGGTTAGTGACAGGGACATGGTTGTTGAATTTATTCATTTTCAGTCCCTGTGGCCTTCAACAAGTGAGCTCCTAGGAAAATGTAATCATTATTAAACTCTTTATGACAATACATTACATATCTCCTAAATTCTTATTTTGAGGCTTCATCCTAATACAATGGCCAGAACTCATGGTTTACAGGCCACATTATGTCTATAAGTAGGCCTGTATGTTATTTATCTTTGTGTAGCATAACATTGGTAAATCAGTCACTCATGCAAAATTAGCGATATTATAAACAATTACAAAATAATTAACCTGCAGTGGCGCATACTGGGAAAAAAGTTTATTTGTTGTCATAACTTCAAAAATAGAGTTGATTTGACTTCTCATTTAGTTCTGAGTCGGTATCACATACACATTTGAAGTAATAATGACTTTTCATTGACTTGTGTGTTTATTTTACTAGAAGTTTTTGAGTTAAATTTGCCTTGGGGTTTACGGTGTACATGCTGTGTGGCAGAAATATTAACCTGTCAGTTCCTTCATTTACCCACCAGAGGGAACTATTCCTTCTGCTCAGTGCTCAGTGTTTGATGTCGGAGGAAGAGTAGATCTGTAACGCTCCGGGTTGAAGTCCCTCCTTAAACATCAGATCACACTCACCTCAATACTAATCTTAACCATTGAAACTGATCTTAGATCAGTGTGTAGGGAGCAATTCGAGCCTGATCTTTATCACTATTTCCAGCCCCATGTGCTCTACTGACCTTACCTGTCCACATGAATAGAAGGCTTATTATGTGCCCTGTGTCTGATACCATTTTGTAACCAGATGTAAATAGTGTGTATAGTGTGGGCAGCACTGATAGAGGGTAATGGAGGGACAATGATAAAGATCAACCTTTCCTGTGTGTTTGGCAGTCCTACCTGTTTTCTCTTACTGTGTGTGTGCGCATTTTGTGCCTGTCTGTGTGTGTGTGTGTGTGTGTGTGTGTGTGTGTGTGTGTGTGTGTGTGTGTGTGTGTGTGTGTGTGTGTGTGTGTGTGTGTGTGTGTGTGTGTGTGTGTGTGTGTGTGTGTGTGTGTGTCTGCGTGCTCACGCGCATTTGCACAGCACAAACAGGGTGATTGTAATCTGCTTGGTCACAGGTTTGGTAGATTGACAGAGCTGTGTAAAGTATTTTATTTATTTATTTTTATTTAACTGTTATTTATCTAGTCAGTTCAAACTTCTTAAGGCTAGGGAGCAGTATTTTCACATCCGGATACTCAGGCCCAGAAGCTAGGATATGCATATATTAGTAGATTTGGATGGAAAACACTCTTTCTCAAACTGTTTCTCAAACTGTTTGAATGATGTCTATGAGTATAACATAACTTATTTGGCAAGCGAAACCCCTTGGACAAACCATCCAGGAATATTTATTTTTGAGGTCACTTTCTTTTCAATGGGATTTCACTGAGAATCTAGAATTCAGGCAGTTGCTTGCAGTTCCTATCTAGATGTCAACAGTCTTTAGAAATTGGTTGATGTTTTTCCTGTGTAATGAAGAAGTAGGGCAGTTCAGAACGAGGGTCGGGTGAAGTGTACTGTTTGTTAGAGGCGTGCGACCTGAAAGCACGCTCCACTTTGTTTTCATCCGGTATTGAACACAGTTTATCCCGTCTTAAATTTGATAGATTATTTACGTAAAAAAATACCTAAAGTTGTATTAGGAAAGTTGTTTGAAATGTTTGGAACAAGTTTACAGGTAACTTTGCGCGAGTTGGAACCAGTATTTTTCTGGATCAAACGCGCTAAATAAATGGACATTTTGGATATATAACGACAAATTTATCGAACAAAAGGACCGTTTGTGATGTTTATATATTGGAGTGCCAACAAAATAAGATCTTCAAAGGTAAGGCATGAATTATATCATTATTTCTGAGTTTTGTGTTGCGCCCGGCGGGTTGAAATATGAATGTCATGTATTTGTTTGGTGGGGTGCTATCCTCAGATCATCGCATGGTTTGCTTTTGCCATAAAGCCTTTTTGAAATCTGACACGTTGGCTGGATTACAAGTGTAGCATTAATTTGGTGTATTGCATGTGTGATTTCATAAAACTTTAATATTTATAGTAATTTAATTTGAATTTGACGCTCTGCCATTTCACCGGATGTTGTCAAATCGATTTAATTAAGAACAAATTGTTATTTACAATGACAGCAAAGGCAAGAGGCCTCCTGCGGGGACGAAGGCTGGGATTAAAAATTAATTAAAAATATAGGACAAAACACACATCACGACAAGAGACACCACAACACTACATAAAGAGAGACCTAAGACAACAACATAGCATGGCAGCAACACATGGCAACACAGCATGGTAGCAACACAACATGACAACAACATGGTAGCAACACAACATAGGAGCAGCACAACACATGGTACAAACATTATTGGGCCCAGACAACAAGACAAGGGCAAGAAGATAGAGACAACAATACATCACGCGAAGCAGCCACAACTGTCAGTAAGAGTGTCCATGGTTGAGTCTTTGAATGAAGAGATGGAGATAAAAACTATCCAGTTTGAGTGTTTTTTGTGGATCATTCCATTCGCTAGCTGCAGCGAACTGAAAAGACGAGCGACCCAGGGATCTGTGTGCTTTGGGGACCTTTAACAGAATGTGACTGGCAGAATGGGTGCTGCATGTGGAGGATGAGGGCTGCAATAGGTATCTCAGATAGGGGGTAGTGAGGCCTAAGAGGGTTTTATAAATAAGCATCAACTGTGGGTCTTGCGACGGGTATACAGAGATGACCAATTTACAGAGGAGTATAGAGTGCAGTGATGTGTCCTATAAGAAGCATTGGTGGCCAATCTGATGGCCGAATGGTAAAGAACATCAAGCCGCTCGAGAGCACCCTTTCCTAGCGATCTATAAATTACATCTCCGTAATCTAGCATGGGTGGGATGGTCATCTGAATCAGGGTTAGTTTGGCAGCTGCGGTGAAAGAGGAGTGATTACGATAGAGAAACCAAGTCTAGATTTAACCTGCAGCTTTGATAAGTGCTGAGAGAAACAGAAGGAAGAAGGCAGACAGAGATGGTAGCACTCACTGTCATCATGAAGGGCTTTGAGAGACTAGTCAAGGATCATATCACCTCCACCCTCCCTACCTGATACCTAGACCCACTGCAATTTACTTACCACCCCAATAGGTCCACAGACGATGCAATCGCCATCACACTGCCCTATCCCATCTGGACAAGAAAAATACCTATGTAAGAATGCTGTTCATTGACTACAGCTAAGCATTAAACACCATGGTACCTTCTAAACTCATCATTAAGCTTGAGACCCTGGGTCTCCACCCAGCCCTGTGCAACTGGGTCCTGGACTTTCTGATGGGTCTCCCCCAGGTGGTGAAGGTAGGAAACAACATCTCCACCCCCGCTGATCCTCAACACTCGGGCCCCACAAGGGTGCGTTCTGGGCCCTCTCCTGTACTCCCTGTTCACCCACGACTGCATGGCCACGCACGCCTCCAACTCAATCATCAAGTTTGCTGACGACACTACAGTGCCAGGCTTGATTACCAACAACGATGAGACAGCCTGCAAGGAGGAGGTGAGGGCCCTCAGAATATGGTGTCAGGAAAATAACCTCTCACTCAACGTCAACAAAACAAAGGAGATGATCGTGGACTTCAGGAAACAGGATTTGTGTGTATCAGGAAGTTGTTGTCAATTTTTGGGATGACTTGTTAGATATTACTGCACTGTCAGAACTAGAAGCACAAGCATTTCGCTACACTCGCATTAACATCTGCTAACCATGTGTATGTGACTAATAAAATGTGATTTGATTGATTTGAGAATACCAGTGTACCTTCTAGCCCTAGTCCCAAGTACTTGTATGAGATGACCACCTCAAGCTCTAAACCCTCAGAGGGAGTAATCACACCGGTGGGGAGAGGGGCATTCTTCTTACCAAACCACATGACCTTTGTTTTGGACGTGTTCAGAACAAGGTTAAGGGTAGAGAAAGCTTGTTGGACGCTAAAGAAAGCTTTGTTGTAAGAGCATTTAACACAAAATTCAGGAGGGGGCCAGCTGAGTATATGACTGTATCATCGGCATATAAATGGATAGAGAGAGCTTCCTGCTGCCTGAGCTATGTTGTTGATGTAAATTGAGAAGAGCGTGGGGCCTAGGTTCGAGCCTTGGGGTAAACCCTTGGTGACAGCAGATGTTCTGGCTTTACACACTGCACTCTTTGAGAGAGGTAGTTAGCAAACCAGGCCAAAGGCCCTTCAGAGACACCAATACTCCTTAGCCGGCCCACGAGAATGGAATGGTCTACTGTATCAAAAGCTTTGGCCAAGTCAACAACAATAGCATCACAACATTGCTTAGAATCAAGGGCAATTGTGACATAATTTAAGACTTTTAAGGTTGCAGTGACACATCATAACCTGAGCAGAAACCAGATTGCATACACGAGAGAATACTATAGACATCAAGAAAGCCAGTCAGTTGATTTTTGACATGTTTTTCCACCACTTTTGATAAACAGGGCAAAATAGAGAGAGGCCTATAACAGTTAGGATCAGCTAATCTCCTCCTTTAAATAAAGGACGAACAGTGGCTGCCTTCCAAGCAATGGGAACCTCCCCAGAGAGGAGAGACAGGTTAAAAAAACTAACTTTAAAGAAGAAAGGGTCTAAACCATCTGACCCAGATGTTTTTTGGACTAAGTAACCAATGTTTTCTTTGCAGTGGGTGTGTGTCTGTGTTGTATATACTTATTTTCTACTGTATGTATGTGTTTGAGTACACTGTATTTTAACAGAATGTGTATAATAGTGAGTGTTTGTGAATGTATGTGGATGTGAGCATATGCACTATTTATGTGAATTAAATACAAGTGTGTGTGTGTGTGTGTGTGTGTGTGTGTGTGTGTGTGTGTGTGTGTGTGTGTATGTGTCATGTCATCCTGAGGGGTATCCTAAGAAAAATGGTTTAAGGAGTTAGCTAAGTAACTTTGGTCAACTCTAAATTTAACCTATCATACAAAAGTGGCTCACCGTTTTAGCCAGGTAAATTTCCTTCGGAACTATTCTGCTACTATTCTGCTCCAGGGCAGGCTAACTCAACTGAATGAAATGTCTGAGCCACGAGTTGAAGACCAATGAAATCAGATTCCCTCCCTCTTGCAAAGATCGCATTATCACCCCCTTCATCTGAGGAAGACAACTGATTAAATGTTTTATTGATGACATGTTTTTTTTATCTTTAATATCTTTAAAAATATCATATTACACATTTAGTAATGACAGAATGCATTTTAAACTTCACACAATGTAACACTTTTGTATGACTTAATTAAATAATATATAGATGGGAGTGAGGAACATTTGTGCATTGATAAGCACACCAAAGACGGCATTAACGATGAGCAATAAAATAAAGACGGAACTTCTAAAATAATATTTCACACTATAGTCTGCTGAATTTGAAAGATATATTTTCATTCATTTTGATTTAGGCACAAAAGAAAATGTGGCACTGACCCACCCATGGATTGATGTTTCAGTGTCATCTCAATAAAGAGTTCTGCATTCGACATGTGTGACAAGCCTGCTCGAGTTAGCGGAAGGAGGACAGGCAATATCCACCATCGTAGTACAGATGAAGCCTGACCTGGAATGTGAAGCTTACTGAAGCTGGCTAGCTTTAGAAAACGTTGAGTGGATCTAGCTTGCTTCGTAGGATACCCCTCAGGGCTACAGGCCCCCAATCCCCCAAAAATGTAAACATTTCATTTTATTTTCATTATTTTTTTAGGAACTCGAGGTCTCAACTTACTGCTAAGAGTTAGAATACTAGAATCAACAAGGTGCAACTTCTAAATTTGGTAAAGCGTCAGTAGTTTTTCTCTTGTAATGTCAGTCACTGACAGTCACTCAATTAGACCATGTCACCTAAAGATGTTTTAATTGGTAAGTTAGTCTAGCCAGCTATCTACACCTTGTAGTAATCATTACCGGCACTGACCTCCAGGGGGCCCCCATTATTTTGTTGGTCACTCTCACTCAGATATCACATGAGCATGGCATAAGTCATGGGATATTTTAGAATTAGCTTTCAAATTGCAAAATGTTCTCTCGGCCCCATGGAAAAATGAATAGAATTGCATGAAATGAGTTTTAAAAACTGCAAAATGTTCTGTCCTCCCCAAGGCAAAATGTGTAGAATTGCAGGAAATTTGCTTTGAAACGGCAAAATGTTCTGTCCGCCCCAAGGCAAAATGTTCTGTCTGCCCCAAGGCTAAATGTTCTGTCTGCCCCAAGGCAAAATGTTCTGTCCGCCCCAAGGCAAAATGTTCTGTCTGCCCCAAGGCTAAATGTTCTGTCTGCCCCAAGGCTAAATGTTCTGTCTGCCCCAAGGCTAAATGTTCTGTCTGCCCCAAGGCTAAATGTTCTGTCTGCCCCAAGGCAAAATGTTCTGTCCGCCCCAAGGCAAAATGTTCTGTCTGCCCCAAGGCTAAATGTTCTGTCTGCCCCAAGGCTAAATGTTCTGTCTGCCCCAAGGCAAAATGTTCTGTCCGCCGCAAGGCACAATGAGTATAATTGCAGGAAATAACTCTCCGCTGTCAAGAGGGGGACCACTACATCTTTTTTACCGCGAGGTGGGGGGCCACCAAACTAGGAATGGGCATTTGAAATGATTTCACTATTTAAATAATATCAATAATAAAGAATTGGGAAATTTAAATGGGCACTTTCTCGAGTGAGACAGAGAGTCGGTGCGCTGCACTCTGCTTGTTTCAGCAGAAGGGTGGAGGAATGTTGAGAGAGGAGCAGTGGCCGGTGTGTGTGACAGTCTATGTGTGGCATGGAGGGAAAGAGAGAGAGGGAAAATAGCCATACCGACTCACACTAGTTAGACAAACTTGTTGCTACCATAGGTTATCTATCATACCATCTGATATTGCCTGTATTGACTGCATTAAATCATTGTAAATAAGCTAGCTAGCTAGCTACAGTAGCCAGCTAAGTAAGCCAGCTAGCTAGCTAAAGTAGCAAGGCTAATTGAGGCTATTTTGCTGCACTTCCCGTCCTTGTCTACAACAACTGTAATGAAACAACAGCCTACCTGTTGGTTGATCATTGTAGCCTACTCCTCATTTAGCCAACTGAACTACGGAATGTTGATTACATTTTGCATCAGGTAGAAATCTCCCACTTCAGATGCTACACATGGAGCCTCTAACTGTTGCACTGCTTTGATTGCCTGACAATAACAAAAAGCTACACGTGTGGAAAGTGTATCGGCTACCAGTGTGTCTTTTGTATAGGGTGCACTCATAAAAACTGTCATTAAAATGTTGAATGTATCCATGTAGGCTTTGCAGCAATGCCATATAGATCATTTTATTACATTTTGTAAAAAATGGATACTCTCCCAAGTAATCCAATACTAACGTCCATTTGGATATTTGAATATTCAAATGAACGTGCCCATACCCCAGGCCAAATCTCTCTTAGGGTCCCCAAAAAACTAGGGCCGCCCCTGGTGTCATGCTCTCAGCTTCTCTAGTGTGTCCTTGAGAGAGAGCTTGTTTTTGTCTGTTTAGTATGTGTGTTTTAGAGACAGCGTTGTCTCTTGTTTGTAGCTGAATGACAGGGCGAAATGTTGATTTCCGCCTAAATAGATATACCCAACCGTAATTATTTTTCATGGTAATGTTGCATAGTTTTAGAAAGATCTGTAAGTCACCTATCTGGAAAAACTATTGCTAATGTGTGCTCATTCTGATTGCTGAGGTGTCCTCATTCTGATTGCTGAGGTGTCCTCATTCTGATTGCTGAGGTGTCCTCATTCTGATTGCTGAGGTGTCCTCATTCTGATTGCTGATGTGTGCTCATTCTGATTGCTGAGGTGTACTCATTCTGATTGCTGAGGTGTCCTCATTCTGATTGCTGAGGTGTCCTCATTCTGATTGCTGAGGTGTGCTCATTCTGATTGCTGAGGTGTGCTCATTCTGATTGCTGAGGTGTCCTCATTCTGATTGCTGAGGTGTCCTCATTCTGATTGCTGAGGTGTGCTCATTCTGATTGCTGAGGTGTACTCATTCTGATTGCTGAGGTGTCCTCATTCTGATTGCTGAGGTGTCCTCATTCTGATTGCTGAGGTGTCCTCATTCTGATTGCTGAGGTGTGCTCATTCTGATTGCTGAGGTGTACTCATTCTGATTGCTGAGGTGTCCTCATTCTGATTGCTGAGGTGTCCTCATTCTGATTGCTGATGTGTGCTCATTCTGATTGCTGAGGTGTACTCATTCTGATTGCTGAGGTGTCCTCATTCTGATTTCTGAGGTGTCCTCATTCTGATTGCTGATGTGTGCTCATTCTGATTGCTGAGGTGTACTCATTCTGATTGCTGAGGTGTCCTCATTCTGATTGCTGAGGTGTACTCATTCTGATTGCTGAGGTGTCCTCATTCTGATTGCTGAGGTGTCCTCATTCTGATTGCTGAGGTGTACTCATTCTGATTGCTGAGGTGTCCTCATTCTGATTGCTGAGGTGTACTCATTCTGATTGCTGAGGTGTACTCATTCTGATTGCTGAGGTGTCTTCATTCTGATTGCTGAGGTGTCCTCATTCTGATTGCTGAGGTGTACTCATTCTGATTGCTGAGGTGTCCTCATTCTGATTGCTGAGGTGTACTCATTCTGATTGCTGAGGTGTACTCATTCTGATTGCTGAGGTGTCCTCATTCTGATTGCTGAGGTGTCCTCATTCTGATTGCTGAGGTGTCCTCATTCTGATTGCTGAGGTGTCCTCATTTTGATTGCTGAGGTGTCCTCATTCTGATTGCTGAGGTGTCCTCATTCTGATTGCTGAGGTGTCCTCATTCTGATTGCTGAGGTGTCCTCATTCTGATTGCTGAGGTGTCCTCATTCTGATTGCTGAGATGTCCTCATTCTGATTGTTGAGGTGTTCTCATTCTGATTGCTGAGGTGTCCTCATTCTGATTGCTGAGGTGTCCTCATTCTGATTGCTGAGGTGTCCTCATTCTGATTGCTGAGGTGTCCTCATTCTGATTGCTGAGATGTCCTCATTCTGATTGCTGAGGTGTCCTCATTCTGATTGCTGAGGTGTCCTCATTCTGATTGCTGAGGTGTCCTCATTCTGATTGCTGAGGTGTCCTCATTCAGAGGACACGAGCTCAAATACCTAGTACTAATGTTATGAAAATATGACAAATCATATAAGATTTCTTTCATATTCAACAAAAGTGGGGTATTAGGGCTTGAAATGATATAGTAACTATCAAATTATAAATGACGTACTATAAGATTTCACATTTCATATAACTTTTAAATAAGTATGATCATACTTAGCGACAGTACAATATTGGCACTCTAACGTTGACAGATAATTTCTCCTTAACGTCCACTGAGCGTGCAGAGACACCATGTGTGTTACGGCTGTCGTCGAAATGAGACCAAGGTGCAGCGTGGTAGGCATTTTGAATTTATTTAATGAACACCAAAAAAACAAGAAAGATAAACGACACATAAAGTAATGTAAGGCTAAACCAGCAACTGACAAAAACAAGATCCCACAACAGAAAGTGGGAAAAGGGCTGCCCAAGTATGATCCCCAATCAGAGACAACGATAGACAGCTGCCTCTGATTGGGAACAATACTCGGCCAACAAAGAAATAGACAACATAGAATGCCCACCCCACATCACACCCTGACCTAACCAAATAGAGAAATAAAATGGCTCTAAGGTCAGTGGGTGACAGTGTGCAGACTCTTTACAACTTCAGCTTTAAGCACAGTGATTTTGTCCGTCTGTGACCAAGAAAAAGTGGTCTTGGTTCAATTCTATGAAATTATTTTGTAGTTTCTCATGTTGAGAGCTCTAAATCCGTCTGAGAATATCACACACAGCGAGATGAAACTAGCATGAAACCGCTCAAAGTACCCCAAAAAAGGGCTCTTACCATCTAAAAAGATATTATGTTTATTTTATTTTATTTTATTTATTTATTTCACCTTTATTTAACCAGGTAGGCTAGTTGAGAACAAGTTCTCATTTGCAACTGCGACCTGGCCAAGATAAAGCATAGCAGTGTGAACAGACAACACAGAGTTACATATGGAGTAAACAATTAACAAGTCAATAACACAGTAGAAAAAAGGGGGAGTCTATATACAATGTGTGCAAAAGGCATGAGGAGGTAGGCGAATAATTACAATTTTGCAGATAAGCACTGGAGTGATAAATGATCAGATGGTCATGTACAGGTAGAGATATTGGTGTGCAAAAGAGCAGAAAAGTAAATAAATAAAAACAGTATAAAAACAGTATGGGAATGAGGTAGGTGAAAATGGGTGGGCTATTTACCAATAGACTATGTACAGCTGCAGCGATCGGTTAGCTGCTCAGATAGCTGATGTTTGAAGTTGGTGAGGGAGATAAAAGTCTCCAACTTCAGCGATTTTTGCAGTTCGTCCCAGTCACAGGCAGCAGAGTACTGGAATGAAAGGCGGCCAAATGAGGTGTTGGCTTTAGGGATGATCAGTGAGATACTGGAGCGCGTGCTACGGATGGGTGTTGCCATCGTGACCAGTGAACTGAGATAAGGCGGAGCTTTACCTAGCATGGACTTGTAGATGACCTGGAGCCAGTGGGTCTGGCGACGAATATGTAGCGAGGGCCAGCCGACTAGAGCATACAAGTCGCAGTGGTGGGTGGTATAAGGTGCTTTAGTGACAAAACGGAGGGCACTGTGATAGACTGCATCCAGTTTGCTGAGTAGAGTGTTGGAAGCCATTTTGTAGATGACATCGCCGAAGTCGAGGATCGGTAGGATAGTCAGTTTTACTAGGGTAAGCTTGGCGGCGTGAGTGAAGGAGGCTTTGTTGCGGAATAGAAAGCCGACTCTTGATTTGATTTTCGATTGGAGATGTTTGATATGAGTCTGGAAGGAGAGTTTGCAGTCTAACCAGACACCTAGGTACTTATAGATGTCCACATATTCAAGGTCGGAACCATATGCGTGTGTACTGTAGCCTATATGTGTGTATGTGCTTCATAGTGTGTGTGTGTTTGTGAGCCTGCGTCCCCGCCCTTCTCCTGCTCTGTGGAGCACATGTTGTGTGCTTGGCCAGCGGAGCGGAGGGGACGATTATGCAAGAGCCTGTATGGCTGCCAAGCCGTGTGTGAGTGAGTGTGTGTGAGTGTGTGCGCTTGCGTGTGTGTTGAGGGACGAAACAGCAAAACAGGTAGCCGTCCAGCCAGAGGAATAAATAGAACATCACTGGCTCTGGAGAGTGCATCTTAATTTACAAAACATGAACTATTGGGCTTTGTTATTATTGAGTTTGATCTTTGTTAGAAAGTGAATTAAAGCTGTAACTATGAGATTGTATATACAGGACAATCAACAAACTACTCCTGAACTTTAATTAACTTTAATTGCATTTACTAATGTCGCTCATAAAACATTCATAATCACTCACACAATAGATGATGGATATGTATGAGATTCAGTAAAGAAATCCCCTGGGAGTCTTCTCCTGCAGTGGTTCTGTAGTGTAGATTTGATGGTGGGGACAATGGAGGGTCTCTGTGTGTGATAGAGAGTAATACACATGTATTAAGATCCACCGATGAAGAAGAACATCTCATTTGATGGCAGCATCTGATTCTGTTCATGATTGCTGTCTGATTTCTGGGCGGCTGTGCACTGACTGGGCTGTCTTTTGACACACACACACACACACACACACACACACACACACACACACACACACACACACACACACACACACACACACACACACACACACACACACACACACACACACACACACACACACACACACACACACACGAACACACGAACACACGAACACACACGAACACACGAACACATCTTTGATCTGGGGGCCGTGTATATGCAACACAACACACGTGAATCTTTAACTATTGAAATGTCCTCAAAAACATTTTACCCTCGATCTGACAGTACTGTTTTGTTCAGTTATATTTCATATGAAGAAAAAACCAAAAGGACAAGAGACAGCAGTATGGTGGAGGGGAGACGGTGGAGGGGAGACGGTGGAGGGCAGCCGGTGCAGGGGAGACGGTGGAGGGGAGACGGTGGAGGGGAGACGGTGGAGGGCAGACGGTGCAGGGGAGACGGTGGAGGGGACGGTGGAGGGGAGACGGTGGAGGGCAGACGGTGCAGGGGAGACGGTACAGGGGAGACGGTGGAGGGGAGACGGTGCAGGGGAGACGGTACAGGGGAGACGGTGGAGGGGAGACGGTGGAGGGCAGACGGTGCAGGGGAGACGGTGGAGGGGAGTCGGTGGAGGGGAGACGGTGGAGGGCAGACGGTGCAGGGGAGACGGTGGAGGGGAGACGGTGGAGGGCAGACGGTGCAGGGGAGACTGTACAGGGGAGACGGTGCAGGGCAGACGGTGCAGGGGAGACGGTGGAGGGGAGACGGTGCAGGGGAGACGGTGGAGGGGAGACGGTGGAGGGGAGACGGTGCAGGGCAGACGGTGCAGGGGAGACAGTGCAGGGGAGACGGTGGAGGGGAGACGGTGCAGGGGAGACGGTGGAGGGGAGACGGTGGAGGGGAGACGGTGGAGGGCAGATGGTGCAGGGGAGACGGTGGAGGGGAGACGGTGGAGGGCAGACGGTGCAGGGCAGACGGTGCAGGGCAGACGGTGGAGGGGAGACGGTGGAGGGGAGACGGTGGAGGGCAGATGGTGCAGGGGAGACGGTGGAGGGGAGACGGTGGAGGGCAGACGGTGCAGGGGAGACGGTGCAGGGGAGACGGTGCAAGGCAGACGGTGGAGGGGAGACGGTGGAGGGCAGACGGTACAGGGGAGACGGTGGAGGGGAGACGGTGGAGGGCAGACGGTGGAGGGGAGACGGTACAGGGGAGACGGTGGAGGGGAGACGGTGCAGGGCAGACGGTGCAGGGCAGACGGTGGAGGGGAGACGGTGGAGGGGAGACGGTGGAGGGCAGACGGTGCAGGGGAGACGGTGGAGGGGAGACGGTGGAGGGCAGACGGTGCAGGGGAGACGGTGGAGGGGAGACGGTGGAGGGGAGACGGTGGAGGGCAGACAATGGAGGGGAGACGGTACAGGGGAGACAGTGCAGGGGAGACGGTGGAGGGGAGACGGTGGAGGGCAGAAGGTGCAGGGGAGACGGTACAGGGGAGACGGTGGAGGGCAGATGGTGCAGGGGAGACGGTGGAGGGGAGACGGTGGAGGGCAGACGGTGCAGGGGAGACGGTGCAGGGGAGACGGTGCAAGGCAGACGGTGGAGGGGAGACGGTGGAGGGCAGACGGTACAGGGGAGACGGTGGAGGGGAGACGGTGGAGGGCAGACGGTGGAGGGGAGACGGTACAGGGGAGATGGTGGAGGGGAGACGGTGCAGGGCAGACGGTGCAGGGCAGACGGTGGAGGGGAGACGGTGGAGGGGAGACGGTGGAGGGCAGATGGTGCAGGGGAGACGGTGGAGGGGAGACGGTGGAGGGCAGACGGTGCAGGGGAGACGGTGGAGGGGAGACGGTGGAGGGGAGACGGTGGAGGGCAGACGATGGAGGGGAGACGGTACAGGGGAGACGGTGCAGGGGAGACGGTGGAGGGGAGACGGTGGAGGGCAGAAGGTGCAGGGGAGACGGTACAGGGGAGACGGTGGAGGGGAGACGTGGAGGGGAGACGGTGGAGGAGAGACGGTGGAGGGGAGACGGTGGAGGGCAGACGGTGGAGGGGAGACGGTGCAGGGCAGACGGTGGAGGGGAGACGGTGCAGGGCAGACGGTGGAGGGGAGACGGTGGAGGGGAGACGGTGGAGGGCAGACGGTGCAGGGGAGACGGTGGAGGGGAGACGGTGGAGGGCAGACGGTGCAGGGGAGACTGTACAGGGGAGACGGTGGAGGGGAGACGGTGGAGGGCAGACGGTGCAGGGGAGACTGTACAGGGGAGACGGTGGAGGGGAGACGGTGCAGGGGAGACGGTACAGGGGAGACGGTACAGGGAGACGGTGGAGGGGAGACGTGGAGGGGAGACGGTGGAGGCGAGACGGTGGAGGGCAGACGGTGGAGGGGAGACGGTGGAGGGGAGACGGTGGAGGGGAGACGGTGGAGGGGAGACGTGGAGGGTAGACAGTGGAGGGTAGACGGTGGAGGGGAGACGGTGGAGGGGAGACGGTGGAGGGGAGACGGTGGAGGGGAGACGGTGGAGGGGAGACGGTGGAGGGAGACGGTGGAGGGGAGACGGTGGAGGGGAGACGGTGGAGGGGAGACGGTGGAGGGGAGACGGTGGAGGGTAGACGGTGGAGGGGAGACGGTGGAGGGGAGACGGTGGAGGGGAGACGGTGGAGGGGAGACGGTGGAGGGTAGACGGTGGAGGGTAGACGGTGGAGGGGAGACGGTGGAGGGGAGACGGTGGAGGGGAGACGGTGGAGGGGAGACGGTGGAGGGCAGACGGTGGAGGGGAGACGGTGGAGGAGAGACGGTGGAGGGTAGACGGTGGAGGGCAGACGGTGGAGGGGAGACGGTGCAGGGCAGACGGTGGAGGGCAGACGGTGGAGGGCAGACGGTGGAGGGGAGACGGTGGAGGGGAGACGGTGGAGGGGAGACGGTGCAGGGCAGACGGTGCAGGGCAGACGGTGGAGGGCAGACGGTGCAGGGCAGACGGTGCAGGGCAGACGGTGGAGGGGAGACGGTGCAGGGCAGACGGTGGAGGGGAGACGGTGCAGGGCAGACGGTGGAGGGGAGACGGTGCAGGGCAGACGGTGGAGGGCAGACGGTGGAGGGGAGACGGTGCAGGGCAGACGGTGCAGGGCAGACGGTGCAGGGCAGACGGTGCAGGGCAGACGGTGGAGGGAGACTGTACAGGGAGACACTTGGAGGGGAGACGGTGCAGGGCAGACGGTGGAGGGAGACGGTGCAGGGGGGACGGTGGAGGGGAGACGGTGCAGGGCAGACGGTGCAGGGCAGACGGTGGAGGGGAGACGGTGCAGGGGGACGGTGGAGGGCAGACGGTGGAGGGCAGACGGTGGAGGGGAGACGGTGCAGGAGAGACGTTCATTGAACCTGACAGCATAGTGAAGCTGCATACAGATGATTTGCTGTAGAGATATTTAATAGCACTACAGAATGTACACTTACAAATGTGTGAACAGACATGATCTGATGCCAGAATATTATTTAATCCATATGCACAACCATGCGAAACCATTTCAACAACCATGTCATTTCTCAATGCAAACACTCCCCCCCACATACACACACACACACACACTACATAACATATGGTTTGTATGTACAGTATATTGGGGAGATTTGGGTATTGTCTACATAACATATGGTTTGTATGTACAGTATATTGGGGAGATTTGGGTATTGTCTACATAACATATGGTTTGTATGTACAGTATATTGAGGAGATTTGGGTATTGTCTACATAATATATGGTTTGTATGTACAGTATATTGGGGAGATTTGGGTATTGTCTACATAACAGAAGGTTTGTATGTACAGTATATTGGGGAGATTTGGGTATTGTCTACATAACAGATGGTTTGTATGTACAGTATATTGGGGAGATTTGGGTATTGTCTACATAACAGAAGGTTTGTATGTACAGTATATTGGGGAGATTTGGGTATTGTCTACATAACAGAAGGTTTGTATGTACAGTATATTGGGGAGATTTGGGTATTGTCTACATAACAGATGGTTTGTATGTACAGTATATTGGGGAGATTTGGGTATTGTCTACATAACATATGGTTTGTATGTACAGTATATTGGGGAGATTTGGGTATTGTCTACATAACAGATGGTTTGTATGTACAGTATATTGGGGAGATTTGGGTATTGTCTACATAACATATGGTTTGTATGTACAGTATATTGGGGAGATTTGGGTATTGTCTACATAACAGATGGTTTGTATGTACAGTATATTGGGGAGATTTGGGTATTGTCTACATAACAGATGGTTTGTATGTACAGTATATTGGGGAGATTTGGGTATTGTCTACATAACATATGGTTTGTATGTACAGTATATTGGGGAGATGTGGGTATTGTCTACATAACATATGGTTTGTATGTACAGTATTTGTGAGGGTTTATTATTGTTGCTTTTTTGTTTGTTTTGTTGAGCAAAACCTTTTGTGGAAGGTACTACCCCCCCTGCAGTCAATGTCGCTGAGATAACAGTTTCGTTGGAGGCGGGGAAACTGTGGAGCTGGACAGACTATTGCATGTTTCTGTTTGTGATTCTTTTATTAAAGAATGTGAAACGATGTTGTCTTTTTGCAGATTTTCTTTGTCATGCAGAGCTGTTCTTTTTGGGGCCTAAAATACATGTGTTCATATGGGCAGAATATTATCTGTAGGCAAAAATATATTTTTCTGGTACAAGACTGACGTTTGGACATTTCAGTTAAAACATACTGAAATGAAAACGTAGTTGTTTCAGAGACACTAAGTAACAACAGGATTCTCTTACTACTGGGCTCTTACCATTACTAGCACAATTACCATTCACATTCAGTCAGCTTTGGTGTTGACATCAGTGAGCCTTCTGAATGAGGAGAGACACATTGGTAGGCCTACCTTCCCCGGTACTTCACAGCTTCCCCCGGAAACTTAACGTATTGTAGCCTCACGTGGATGAAAGAGTAGCGGAGGAAGCCTTCTGCTGCAGTGTTGGCCTTAATATATTACGTGTTGCGGTGGTGCTTCGAGTAGTGATTATAGGCCCTGGCTACCAGGCTGACAGCAGAGCCCTGTTCTCTGTGTGTCCACCAGGAGGCAGTGTTCATGGGAAACGGGGAGCAGTACATTTGGAAGCCCCCAGAGGACAATGACATCATCACCTTGCACCCAGCGCCTATACCCCCGGGGGAGAATGGACAGGGATACACACCCACAGCCATGGAGGTGAGGGATATGTCTGTGTGTCTATGTATGTGGGTGGTGGAGTGGGCGGGATGAGGTAAGTGTGTCATGGGGAGATTTGTGTATTGCTTATGTAACATATGGTTTGTATGTACAGTAAATTTGTGTTAACTTAATGGTCAAATTGTGAAAGAGAGGTCCTGTTTACCCAGAGAGCTCCTCTTTGATTGGCTTTGCCGCCATAACACAGGCCTTCCTGAGTCAAACTTGGTCCGGGGCCTGGTTTCTGGTTACACTGCTGGGTGGGATTACAGCCATGTGGAACCGCAACATGTGGGTGGAGCTGAGCCCTTAACTCTGACACGTCAGTCACACTATGGGACAAAGTGACATCCCATTTATCATGTAGTGCACTACTTCTGGAGAGTTTCACTGTTGGCTCGGTTGCAGAAAAACAGGTTTGAGCCCCTGGCTCCTTTTGCTGTGTGGCTGTGAGCAGAGCTTAAGGGGTTAAGTCTCTGCTGTTTGGCTCCTCATTTAGAATGTAGAGATCAGACGACTACACAGATTTCTCTCCCTCCCTCTTTTTCTGTCTTTCTCTCCCGCTCTCTCAATCACTCATTCTTTCACTCTCTTTGTCTTACTAACAATCTCCTCTTTCTCTTCTCTTCCCCCTTAATCCCTCTTCCTCTTTATGATTTTATCTTTCTCTCTTTCTGAGCTCCTAGTATACTCTGGAGTGTGTCAGTTGCACCCGTCAAAATGTGTTCCACTCCTCTCCTCCTCCGTCCCTCTCTTCTCGTCCACTCCTTACTTGCCTTTTGTAGGCGCTGGCCTGCTCTCAGCCAATCAGATCTCCCAAACCGGGTCTTACCCACTAACGTACATAATGCACACAAACCATTCTAAATTCACTACTTATTTTCTGATATCTACAAAATAACAGAAATAAGATTTTGATGCCAAGTTTATAATCCTGTCACACACAGAGAGCAGAAATATGAACGGTACTGTATCTTAGAGTAGACGAGGAGAAGGAGAAGAGGAGAATGAAAATATATATATATATACAGTACAGGCTTCTTCAACAGCTGCAGTTTTGAAACCCCCATAGTCTTGTGACTTCCTTCCTCTGCTGCAAACACACTCACACACACACAAATACACACACACACAGACACGTAATGGCTGCACAGATCACACACAGCGCAGGGCATGGTCTTTGTTTATTAAAAAAGATCATCACAGATTTGTGGGGGCAGGGTTTAAGTGTTGCTAGAGATCTGTTAGGAAGAGAGAGACACAGAGAGAGAGAGAGAGAGAGAGGGGGGGTCATTGTTGAATCTCTAGTATCTCTAGAGTATAAAATATATACTTTGTAGATAGATACTCAGTGTCAGTTCCACCCCAACGGTTACCCCCTAAAGACCATTGTGCTTTTTTTTTTAACTCTGAAAATCCCTTGGGGTCTGAGAGAGATAGTGACAGATGGAGTGACAGAAAGAGAGAGACCGAGAGCGACATGGAGAATGATAGATAAAGAGAGCTATTTGCTCATGAAGCATTTCTCAGGAGCAGGAGATCAGAGGTGCAGTCCGGGTGTGAACACGGAAGACAAACATGACCGTATCCCACAATCCTTTTGTGCACCTCTCTATGACCTATGAAACAGAAATGCCACAGAGGTCACAATGTCGCTTAGATGGAATGCCTCTGCAAGATTTCCACAAGCCATTTGGTTGTAAGTAGAGAGTTTGCACACACACGTTAGTATTTCTAATTGTTGTTGCCTTGTCCAGAAGGGCCCTGTAAGTAAGTATTTGGTTGGATGTGTATACCATGTGTATCCTGTAGTAAAACATGGAACTAGATATGGTCCAGTAGTACTTGCCATGTGTATCCTGTAGTACTAATAAAACATGGAACTAGATATGGTCCATTAATACTTACCATGTGTATCCTGTAGTAAAACGTGGAACTAGATATGGTCCATTAATACTTTCCAGGTGTATCCTGTAGTACTAATAAAACATGGAACTAGATATGGTCCATTAATACTTGCCATGTGTATCCTGTAGTACTAATAAAACATGGACTACATATGGTCCATTAATACTTGCCATGTGTATCCTGTAGTACTAATAAAACATGGAACTAGATATGGTCCATTAATACTTGCCATGTGTATCCTGTAGTACTAATAAAACATGGAACTAGATATGGTCCATTAATACTTGCCATGTGTATCCTGTAGTACTAATAAAACATGGACTACATATGGTCCATTAATACTTGCCATGTGTATCCTGTAGTACTAATAAAACATGGAACTAGATATGGTCCATTTTTACTTGCCATGTGTATCCTGTAGTAAAACGTGGAACTAGATATGGTCCATTAATACTTTCCAGGTGTATCCTGTAGTACTAATAAAACATGGAACTAGATATGGTCCATTAATACTTGCCATGTGTATCCTGTAGTACTAATAAAACATGGACTACATATGGTCCATTAATACTTGCCATGTGTATCCTGTAGTACTAATAAAACATGGAACTAGATATGGTCCATTTTTACTTGCCATGTGTATCCTGTAGTAAAACATGGAACTAGATATGGTCCATTAATACGTCCATGTGTATCCTGTAGTAAAACATGGAACTAGATATGGTCCATTAATACTTCCATGTGTATCCTGTAGTAAAACATGGAACTAGATATGGTCCATTAATACTTGCCATGTGTATCCTGTAGTACTAATAAAACATGGAACTAGATATGGTCCATTAGTACTTGCCATGTGTATCCTGTAGTAAAACATGGAACTAGATATGGTCCATTAATACTTGCCATGTGTATCCTGTAGTACTAATAAAACATGGAACTAGATATGGTCCATTAGTACTTGCCATGTGTATCCTGTAGTAAAACATGGAACTAGATATGGTCCATTAATACTTGCCATGTGTATCCTGTAGTACTAATAAAACATGGAACTAGATATGGTCCATTAATACTTGCCATGTGTATCCTGTAGTAAAACATGGAACTAGATATGGTCCATTAATACTTGCCATGTGTATCCTGTAGTACTAATAAAACATGGAACTAGATATGGTCCATTAATACTTGCCATGTGTATCCTGTAGTAAAATGTGGAACTAGATATGGTCCATTAATACTTTCCATGTGTATCCTGTAGTACTAATAAAACATGGAACTAGATATGGTCCATTTTTACTTGCCATGTGTATCCTGTAGTAAAATGTGGAACTAGATATGGTCCATTAATACTTGCCATGTGTATCCTGTAGTACTAATAAAACATGGAACTAGATATGGTCCATTAATACTTGCCATGTGTATCCTGTAGTACTAATAAAACATGGAACTAGATATGGTCCATTAGTACTTGCCATGTGTATCCTGTAGTAAAACATGGAACTAGATATGGTCCATTAATACTTCCATGTGTATCCTGTAGTAAAAAAACATGGAACTAGATATGGTCCATTAATACTTCCATGTGTATCCTGTAGTAAAACATGGAACTAGATATGGTCCATTAATACTTGCCATGTGTATCCTGTAGTACTAATAAAACATGGACCTAGATATGGTCCATTAGTACTTGCCATGTGTATCCTGTAGTAAAACATGGAACTAGATATGGTCCATTAATACTTGCCATGTGTATCCTGTAGTACTAATAAAACATGGAACTAGATATGGTCCATTAGTACTTGCCATGTGTATCCTGTAGTAAAACATGGAACTAGATATGGTCCATTAATACTTGCCATGTGTATCCTGTAGTACTAATAAAACATGGAACTAGATATGGTCCATTAGTACTTGCCATGTGTATCCTGTAGTAAAACATGGAACTAGATATGGTCCATTAATACTTGCCATGTGTATCCTGTAGTACTAATAAAACATGGAACTAGATATGGTCCATTAATACTTGCCATGTGTATCCTGTAGTAAAATGTGGAACTAGATATGGTCCATTAATACTTTCCATGTGTATCCTGTAGTACTAATAAAACATGGAACTAGATATGGTCCATTTTTACTTGCCATGTGTATCCTGTAGTAAAATGTGGAACTAGATATGGTCCATTAATACTTGCCATGTGTATCCTGTAGTACTAATAAAACATGGACTACATATGGTCCATTAATACTTGCCATGTGTATCCTGTAGTACTAATAAAACATGGAACTAGATATGGTCCATTAATACTTGCCATGTGTATCCTGTAGTACTAATAAAACATGGAACTAGATATGGTCCATTAATACTTGCCATGTGTATCCTGTAGTACTAATAAAACATGGAACTAGATATGGTCCATTAATACTTGCCATGTGTATCCTGTAGTACTAATAAAACATGGAACTAGATATGGTCCATTAATACTTGCCATGTGTATCCTGTAGTAAAACATGGAACTAGATATGGTCCATTAATACTTTCCATGTGTATCCTGTAGTAAAAAAACATGGAACTAAAATTAATACATGGAACTAGATATGGTCCATTTTTACTTGCCATGTGTATCCTGTAGTAAAACATGGAACTAGATATGGTCCATTAATACGTCCATGTGTATCCTGTAGTAAAACATGGAACTAGATATGGTCCATTAATACTTCCATGTGTATCCTGTAGTAAAACATGGAACTAGATATGGTCCATTAATACTTGCCATGTGTATCCTGTACTACTAATAAAACATGGAACTAGATATGGTCCATTAGTACTTGCCATGTGTATCCTGTAGTAAAACATGGAACTAGATTTGGTCCATTAATACTTGCCATGTGTATCCTGTAGTACTAATAAAACATGGAACTAGATATGGTCCATTAGTACTTGCCATGTGTATCCTGTAGTAAAACATGGAACTAGATATGGTCCATTAATACTTGCCATGTGTATCCTGTAGTAAAACATGGAACTAGATATGGTCCATTAATACTTGCCATGTGTATCCTGTAGTACTAATAAAACATGGAACTAGATATGGTCCATTAATACTTGCCATGTGTATCCTGTACTACTAATAAAACATGGAACTAGATATGGTCCATTTTTACTTGCCATGTGTATCCTGTCGTAAAATGTGGAACTAGATATGGTCCATTAATACTTGCCATGTGCATCCTGTAGTACTAATAAAACATGGAACTAGATATGGTCCATTTTTACTTGCCATGTGTATCCTGTCGTAAAATGTGGAACTAGATATGGTCCATTAATACTTGCCATGTGTATCCTGTAGTACTAATAAAACATTGACTACATATGGTCCATTAATACTTGCCATGTGTATCCTGTAGTACTAATAAAACATGGTACTAGATATGGTCCATTTTTACTTGCCATGTGTATCCTGTAGTAAAACATGGAACTAGATATGGTCAATTAATACTTGCCATGTGTATCCTGTAGTACTAATACAAAAAATGGAGCTAGATATGGTCCATTAATACTTGCCACGTGTATCCTGTAGTAAAACATGGAACTAGATATGGTCCATTAATACTTCCATGTGTATCCTGTAGTAAAACATGGAACTAGATATGGTCCATTAATACTTGCCATGTGTATCCTGTAGTACTAATAAAACATGCAACTAGATATGGTCCATTAGTGCTTGCCATGTGTATCCTGTAGTAAAACATAGAACTAGATATGGTCCATTAATACTTGCCATGTGTATCCTGTAGTACCAATAAAACATGGAACTAGATATGGTCCATTAATACTTGCCATGTGTATCCTGTAGTACTATTAAAACATGGAACTAGATATGGTCCATTAGTACTTGCCATGTGTATCCTGTAGTACTAATAAAACATGGAACTAGATATGGTCCATTAGTACTTGCCATGTGTATCCTGTAGTAAAACATAGAACTAGATATGGTCCATTAATACTTGCCATGTGTATCCTGTAGTACTAATAAAACATGGAACTAGATATGGTCCATTAATACTTGCCATGTGTATCCTGTAGTACTAATAAAACATGGACTAGATATGGTCCATTAGTACTTGCCATGTGTATCCTGTAGTAAAACATGGAACTAGATATGGTCCATTAATACTTGTCATGTGTATCCTGTAGTACTAATAAAACATGGAACTAGATATGGTCCATTAATACTTGCCATGTGTATCCTGTAGTACTAATAAAACATGGACTAGATATGGTCCATTAGTACTTGCCATGTGTATCCTGTAGTAAAACATGGAACTAGATATGGTCCATTAATACTTGTCATGTGTATCCTGTAGTACTAATAAAACATGGAACTAGATATGGTCCATTAATACTTGCCATGTGTATCCTGTAGTACTAATAAAACATGTAACTAGATATGGTCCATTAATACTTGCCATGTGTATCCTGTAGTACTAATAAAACATGGAACTAGATATGGTCCATTAATACTTGCCATGTGTATCCTGCAGTACTAATAAAACATGGAACTAGATATGGCCCATTAATACTTGCCATGTGTATCCTGTAGTAAAACATGGAACTAGATATGGTCCATTAATACTTGCCATGTGTATCCTGCAGTACTAATAAAACATGGAACTAGATATGGCCCATTAATACTTGCCATGTGTATCCTGTAGTAAAATGTGGAACTAGATATGGTCCATTAATACTTGCCATGTGTATCCTGTAGTAAAATGTGGAACTAGATATGGTCCATTAATACTTGCCATGTGTATCCTGTAGTAAAATGTGGAACTAGATATGGTCCATTAATACTTGCCATGTGTATCCTGTAGTAAAATGTGGAACTAGATATGGTCCATTAATACTTGCCATGTGTATCCTGTAGTACTAATAAAACATGGAACTAGATATGGTCCATTAATACTTGCCATGTGTATCCTGTAGTAAAACATAGAACTAGATATGGTCCATTAATACTTGCCATGTGTATCCTGTAGTAAAACATAGAACTAGATATGGTCCATTAATACTTGCCATGTGTATCCTGCAGTACTAATAAAACATGGAACTAGATATGGCCCATTAATACTTGCCATGTGTATCCTGTAGTAAAATGTGGAACTAGATATGGTCCATTAATACTTGCCATGTGTATCCTAGATATGGTATTAATATGTGGAATCCTAGTAAAATAACTAGATATGGTCCATTAATACTTGCCATGTGTATCCTGTAGTAAAATGTGGAACTAGATATGGTCCATTAATACTTGCCATGTGTATCCTGTAGTAAAATGTGGAACTAGATATGGTCCATTAATACTTGCCATGTGTATCCTGTAGTACTAATAAAACATGGAACTAGATATGGTCCATTAATACTTGCCATGTGTATCCTGTAGTAAAACATAGAACTAGATATGGTCCATTAATACTTGCCATGTGTATCCTGTAGTACTAATAAAACATGGAACTAGATATGGTCCATTAATACTTGCCATGTGTATCCTGTAGTAAAACATAGAACTAGATATGGTCCATTAATACTTGCCATGTGTATCCTGTAGTACTAATAAAACATGGAACTAGATATGGTCCATTAATACTTGCCATGTGTATCCTGTAGTAAAACATAGAACTAGATATGGTCCATTAATACTTGCCATGTGTATCCTGTAGTACTAATAAAACATGGAACTATATATGGTCCATTAATACTTGCCATGTGTATCCTGTAGTAAAACATAGAACTAGATATGGTCCATTAATACTTGCCATGTGTATCCTGTAGTACTAATAAAACATGGAACTAGATATGGTCCATTAATACTTGCCATGTGTATCCTGTAGTAATAAAACATGGAACTAATAAAACATGGAACTAGATATGGTCCATTAATACTCTGCCATGTGTATCCTGCAGTACTGCCATGTGTATCCTGCAGTACTAATAAAACATGGAACTAGATATGGTCCATTAATACTTGCCATGTGTATCCTGCAGTACTAATAAAACATGGAACTAGATATGGTCCATTAATACTTGCCATGTGTATCCTGTAGTACTAATAAAACATGGTACTAGATATGGTCCATTAATACTTGCCATGTGTATCCTGTAGTAAAACATGGAACTAGATATGGTCCATTAATACTTGCCATGTGAAAATCATTTTTTACACACATGTTCCTTCTTGAAAATCTGATGTTTCATAATTTCAACGAAAAACATGGTTTGGCCTCCCGGGTGGCGCAGTTCCACCAGAGACTCTGGGTTCATGCCCAGGCTCTGTCGTAACCGGCCGCGACCGGGAGGTCCGTGGGGCGACGCACAATTGGCCTAGCGTCGTCCGGGTTAGGGAGGGTTTGGCCGGTAGGGATGTCCTTGTCTCATCGCGCACCAGCGACTCCTGTGGCGGGCCGGGTGCAGTTCACGCTAACCAAGGTTGCCAGGTGCACGGTGTTTCCTCCGACACATTGGTGCGGCTGGCTTCCGGGTTGGATGGCGCTGTGTTAAGAAGCAGTGCGGCTTGGTTGGGTTGTGTATCGGAGGACGCATGACTTTCAACCTTCGTCTCTCCCGAGCCCATACGGGAGTTGTAGCGATGAGACAAGATAGTAGCTACTAAACAATGTGGATACCACGGAATTGGGGAGAAAAAGGGGTCACATTCAAAACAAAAAAACAAACAAAAAAACAAACATGGTTTCGTGGTTTGGCTGTTATCCCTGACACACACCATTCTATTTTCTCCACTACTTGTTTGTGCTGACTGTGGTGAAATGTAACTGGTTTATCCAGTGGTTAGGTAACTCTGCCACATAGCCCAGCCAGAGCACACAGCAGGCTGATAACACAGTTTACTCTGCCTGAGCAAAATGGGTCAGGTTACTGCACTGTTTCAACACACACACACACACACACACACACACACACACACACACACACACACACACACACACACACACACACACACACACACACACACACACACAAAATACTTTACACAGCTCTGTCAATCTACCAAACCTGTGACCAAGCAGATTACAATCACCCTGTTTGTGCTGTGCAAAGCTCTGTGAGCACACAAACACACACACACACACACACACACACACACACACACACACACACACACACACACACACACACACACACACACACACACACACACACACACACACAGTTCAATGTTTGCACATACACATACTGTACACAGACACTCTTACATACTGTATGTGCAGGCTGACACAGAGACTGTTCTTGACATATGCTACAGTACATATACTGTAATATAAATATAAATAAAGTACTGTGTCATAACACATTACAATACCATAACATTGACTTATACTGTAAAAAAGCAAATGCTCCTGTAAATGGAATTAATTTATAAATGAATGGATGAATGAATGGATGAATGAATACAATTTGTTTTCACAGTATTTTTACTTCAATTTCAAGGGATTGCCTGCTATGTAAAGTGTTTACAAACATTAAAGCATATTAATGAATATTTTGTGTTTTATACACTATATGTACTTAAAAGAATGTTTGACACCCCTTCAAATTCGTGGATTCAGCTATTTCAGCCAAACCCGTTGCTGACAGGTGTATACAATAGAGCACACAACCTTGCAATCTCCAAAGATAAGCATTGGCCTTACTGAAGAGCTCAGTGACTTTTAATGTGAACCGTCATGGAATGTCACCTTTCCAACAAGTCAGTTCATCAAATTTCTGCACTACTAGAGCTGCCCCGGTCAACTGTTAGAGCTGCCCCGGTCAACTGTTAGAGCTGCCCCGGTCAACTGTTAGAGCTGCCCCGGTCAACTGTTAGAGCTGCCCCGGTCAACTGTTAGAGCTGCCCCGTCAACTGCTAGAGCTGCCCCGGTCAACTGCTAGAGCTGCCCCGTCAACTGCTAGAGCTGCCCCGGTCAACTGCTAGAGCTGCCCCGGTCAACTGTTAGAGCTGCCCCTGTCAACTTCTGGAGCTGCCACGGACAACTGTTACAACTCAACAAACGTAAAGCTAGGAGTGTAACACATGCAACACACAAAGACTAGATCCCACAACAGAAGGTGCGAAAAACGGCTGCCTAAGTATGATCCCCAATCAGAGGCAACGATAGACAGCTGCCTCTGATTGGGAACCATACTCGACCAACAAAGAAATATAAAATAGATTTCCCACCCTAGTCACACCCTGACCTACCAAATAGAGAATTTAAAGAATCTCTAAGGTCAGGGCATGACAGTACACCCCACCCAAAGGTGCGGACTCCAGGCCACGAACCTGAACCAATAGGGGAGGGTCCGGGTGAGCATCTACCCTCGGTGGTGGCTCCGGTTCGGGACGTAGCCCCTGCTCCCTACGCTGATCCCTCTGCTTCTGTGGAACCGGAACTGTGGATCGTCGCCGGAGACTCCGGACTGTGAATCGTTGCCGGAGGAGCCGGACCATGGATCATCGCCGGAGGCTCTGAACTGGGAACCACCGCTGGAGGCCCTGGACTGTAGATCGTCGCCGGAGGCTCCGGACTGGGTACCCCCGCTGGAGGCTCTGGACTGCGGATCATCGCTGGAAGCTCTGGACTGCGGACCGCCGTTGGAGACTCCGGACTGCGGACCGCCGCTGGAGACTCCGGACTGGGGACCGCCGCTGGAGAATCCGGACTGGGGACCGCCGCTGGAGACTCCGGACTGGGGACCGCCGCTGGAGACTCCGGACTGGGGACCGCCGCTGGAGACTCCGGACTGGGGACCGCCGCTGGAGACTGCCGGGGACCGCCGCTGGAGACTCCGGACTGGGGACCGTCGCTGGAGACTCCGGACTGGGGACCGCCGCTGGAGACTCCGGGCTGGGGACCGCCGCTGGAGACTCCGGACTGGGGACCGTCGCTGGAGACTCCGGACTGGGGACCGTCGCTGGAGACTCCGGACTGGGGACCGTCGCTGGAGACTCCGGACTGGGGACCGCCGCTGGAGACTGGACTGGGGACCGCGCTGGAGACTCCGGACTGGGGACCGTCGCTGGAGACTCCCGGACTGGGGACTGGGAGACTCCGGACTGGGGACGCGCTGGAGACTCCGGACTGGGGACCGTCGCTGGAGACTCCGGACTGGGGACCGTCGCTGGAGACTCCGGACTGGGGACCGTCGCTGGAGACTCCGGACTGGGGACCGTCGCTGGAGACTCCGGACTGGGGACCGTCGCTGGAGACTCCGGACTGGGGACCGTCGCTGGAGACTCCGGACTGGGGACCGTCGCTGGAGACTCCGGACTGGGGACCGTCGCTGGAGACTCCGGACTGGGGACCGTCGCTGGAGACTCCGGACTGGGGACCGTCGCTGGAGACTCCGGACTGGGGACCGTCGCTGGAGACTCCGGACTGGGGACCGTCGCTGGAGACTCCGGACTGGGACCGTCGCTGGAGACTCCTGACTGGGGACCGTCGCTGGAGACTCCGGACTGGGAAACATCGCTGCAGGCTCCTTGCCATGGATCATCAATACAGGCTCCGGGCCATGGATCATCACTGGAGGCTTCGTACCATGGATCATCACTGGAGGCTTCGAACCATGGATCATCACTGGAGGCTTCGTGCCATGGATCATCACTGGAGGCTTCGTGCCATGGATCATCACTGGAGGCTTCGTGCCATGGATCATCATGGATCAGGTGCAGGATCTGCTGGGCCGTGGAGGCGCACTGGAGGTCTGGAGCGTAGAGCTGGCACAACGCATCCTGGCTGAATCCCCCCGTAGCACGGCAAGTGCGGGGAGCTGGCACAGGCCGAACTGGGTTGTGCTGGCGAACTGGAGATACCGTGTGTAAAGGTGGCGCAGGATATCCTGGGCCGAAGAGACGCACCAGAGGCCAGGAGCGCTGAGCCGGCACAATCAGTCCTGGCTGAATGCCCACTCTAGCATGGCAACTGCGGGGAGTTTGCACAGAGCGCACCGGGCTGTGGTTCCGTTTTCGCTGCCTCTATCTCCTCCTTCGGACGGCGATACTCCCCAGCCCTTGTCCAGGGTCCTGCTCCCTCCAGGATTTCCCCCAGGTCCAGTTCTCCTAACCACGCTGCTTGGTCAGTTGGTGGTGGGATCTTCTGTAACGTCCATCGGTAAATGAAGACCAAGGTGTAGCGTGGTAGCACGCTACACCTTGTAACATTTTCTTTTCATTTGAAATGTTCCACCAAAAACAACAACTCAACGAACGTAAAGCTAGGAGTGCAAACACATGCAGCACACAAAGAAAAGATCCCACAACAGAAGGTGGGAAAAAGGGCTGCCTAAGTATGATCCTCAATCAGAGACAACAATAGACAGCTGCCTCTGATTGGGAACCATACTAGGCCAACAAAGAAATATAAACATAGATTTCCAACCCTAGTCACACCCTGACCTACCAAATAGAGAATTTAAAGGATCTCTAAGGTCAGGGAGTGACACCATAAGGATATGCCAAAAATCTCAAACATTTATGTAATGAACACGAGGGAGACAGAGAGCTGGTTTCAAGCGCAAGGCACAGCAGGTGTTTAATGTAACAGACCACAGGAGGAGGCAGATAGCTGGGTACAGCCTTCAACTGTACAGGCAGGGATAAGGCTAGTAATGTCGTCCGGGAGATCAGGCAATGGGTTGATAACAGGAAATCCGATAGGTTAAGGTACAGACAGGGAATAGGCAAAAGGCGTCATTAGTGAGGCAGGCATACACGGGAGGAGTAAATTACAGGAAAATCAGAGCTTCAATTAGAAGTGTAAAACCAAACAATACCTGCAAAGAACTGAACTAAATAGTGTGTGATAATGACATGCGGGTGTGTGAAAAGGAGGTCGTAGAGTTCATTGATTCGTTCCTCCTGTCGGGCTAGACGTAGCTGCAGCTCCGCTGAATCCATCTGTTGTTTTTGGGTGAGGTATTCTGTAATGAACACGAGGGACACAGAGAGCTGGTTTCAAGCGCAAGGCGCAGCAGGTGTTTAATGAAGAGGACCACAGGAGGTAGGTAGCTGGGTCCAGGGGCAGGCAGCAGGTCATACACAGGGGGTCCAAAAAGGCAACAGTACAGCCAGAGAAAGGGCTAGTAACGTCATCTGGGAGATCAGGCAATAGGTTGATAACAGGAAATCCGACAGGGTAAGGTACAGGCAGAGAATAGGCAAAAAGCATCGTTAGTGAGGTAGGCAAAAACGATCATACACAGGAGGAGTACATTACGGAAGAACCAGAGCTCTGAATAGAAGTGTGTCAAAAACAAACAATACCTCACAGTGATGGGGTGCAAAGAACTGGTGTGAACAGGTGATCAGAATTCAGGTGACTCAGATCTGGAGAGTGAGCTGGTTCATGGGATCTATGTGTTTGAGAGTGTGAGCTGCATTCAGGGGATCTACGAGTATGAGAGTGTGAGTTGGAAGCAGATGATACAATTTAAGGTTTATGGTCAATCTATTTGGTTTTTAAAAATTAATTACAGTTTAAAATGTTCAGTAAGTTCAAATTCAGTCCATCATTAATTTAAAATTCCAAGTAATAAACTAGTCAAATTTGGCAAAACAAATGGTCATCCAAAAAAACAAAAACAAAGCAATCAATCAATCAAAATAATGAGAAAAAATCTATCAGTCCATTTAATCATTCAATCTGTCCACAATGTGTCTGTGTCTTTGTGTTGGGGGAGGGGAAGGGTGGCGTCTGAGTTGGCAGTTGCTGAAGGGAATTGGCAGTTGGGGTTGGTCGGTGCTGTGTCCAGGTTTAGTGCTGGTGTTGGGGCCAGGACTGGAAAAGCCTCGGTTTATACTGGTGTTGGGGCCAGGACTGGGAAAGCCTCGGTTTATACTGGTGTTGGGGCCAGGACTGGGAAACCCTCGGTTTATACTGGTGTTGGGGCCAGGACTGGGAGAGCCTCGGTTTATACTGGTGTTGGGGCCAGGACTGGGAAATCCTCGGTTTATACTGGTGTTGGGGCCAGGACTGGGAGAGCCTCGGTTTATACTGGTGTTGGGGCCAGGACTGGGAAAGCCTCGGTTTATACTGGTGTTGGGGCCAGGACTGGGAAACCCTCGGTTTATACTGGTGTTGGGGCCAGGACTGGGAGAGCCTCGGTTTATACTGGTGTTGGGGCCAGGACTGGGAAACCCTCGGTTTATACTGGTGTTGGGGCCAGGACTGGGAGAGCCTCGGTTTATACTGGTGTTGGGGCCAGGACTGGGAAATCCTCGGTTTATACTGGTGTTGGGGCCAGGACTGGGAGAGCCTCGGTTTATACTGGTGTTGGGGCCAGGACTGGGAAATCCTCGTTTTATACTGGTGTTGGGGCCAGGACTGGAAAAGCCTCGGTTTATACTGGTGTTGGGGCCAGGACTGGGAAAGCCTCGGTTTATACTGGTGTTGGGGCCAGGACTGGGAAAGCCTCGGTTTATACTGGTGTTGGGGCCAGGACTGGGAAAGCCTCGGTTTATACTGGTGTTGGGGCCAGGACTGGGAAAGCCTCGGTTTATACTGGTGTTGGGGCCAGGACTGGAAAAGCCTTGGTTTATACTGGTGTTGGGGCCAGGACTGGGAAAGCCTCGGTTTATACTGGTGTTGGGTCCAGGACTGGGAAAGCATCGGTTTATACTGGTGTTGGGGCCAAGACTGGAAAAGCCTCGGTTTATACTGGTGTTGGGGCCAGGACTGGGAAAGCCTCGGTTTATACTGGTGTTGGGGCCAGGACTGGGAAAGCCTCGGTTTATACTGGTGTTGGGGCCAGGACTGGGAAAGCCTCGGTCTATACTGGTGTTGGGGCCAGGACTGGGAAAGCCTTGGTTTATACTGGTGTTGGGGCCAGGACTGGGAAAGCCTCGGTTTATACTGGTGTTGGGGCCAGGACTGGAAAAGCCTCGGTTTATACTGGTGTTGGGGCCAGGACTGGGAAAACCTCGGTTTATACTGGTGTTGGGGCCAGGACTGGATGTCATGCTTGGACCGGGACTGGTGCTGGGTCTGATGCTGGAGACTGGAGAAAAAACAGGAACCAGGAGCTGTGGCTGCTGCAGGTGCTGGGTCTGGTGCTGGAGACTGGGGAAAAAACAGGAACCAGGAGCTGTGGCTGCTGCAGGTGCTGGGTCGGGATCTGGGTCTGTAGCACGGAGGAAGGACAACCTGACGAGCAGACACACTGGGAGCCCTAGACCAGAGGTCAATGGTGGTACTTCCATGTGGTCCGCTCGCACCAACCTGAAGGTTTGCTGTTTGGTCCCTCCTCCACCCTTCTTCTGGTGTTCTGGTGCTGTGACTGCGTCTGGTGCTGGATCTGCAGAGGGGAAGAAGGACAACCTGAGGAGCAAGCAGACACACCTGGGAGCACAAAATCCGGAGGTCAGGGATGATACTCCCTTGTGGCCTGCTCGCTCCGGGCATAGGTCTAGCGCTTTGATGGATGCTTCCTGGTTCTGGTCTGGTTCTGTGAGAGGGATAAGTATAGAGAGAGGAAGGGGTTTAGGGATGGAAAGGGTGCAAGGGATTAGGTGTGGTGAAGGTTGATGTCCATCGGCCTGGGCTGGTGTTGGAGGAGGAGCGATGCGGCAGCAAGGTTGGACACTGGAGGCTGGACGAGAGAGGGAGAAAACCCAGCCCAGACCCACCTTGCCACGGAGCAGTTGGTAGGTGTGTTCAATTCGAGTGCCACCGTGTGGGCAGCTCTCTGTATGTATCTTGTGATATGGTACTGTACTGTATACTGTGGGGTGTAATAACAGAACCATTCAAAATGCAGTTCTTTCCCCGCCCACAACAATATCCCACAATGCCAGACCATAATGTACTGTATGCTGCAGTTAAAGGTTTCCAAGTATTTCACTGTTGATAAAAAAAAGGAATTACCGTATAATTTACAGTTTTTTGTTACAGTGTACCATGTAAAATACAGGTGTTAAATTGAGCATTATGTATAATAAAAATACAATTTAGTACAACACATTTTTACTAGACCAAAATCATTGTGGTCAAATATTGTAATATTTTGTAATCCTTTATTTCCATGTACAGTAAGTCATATTCTCATGTGTTATAACCTTCTCACCATTGAACAAAAGACTGCATGTAAAAGATGTGTGTAACCACCGTTGTACTGTATGTGGCTCTGAAAGCACAGTGTTTCAGTGTGTCTTCTCCTTCTCTCTGTCTTGACTTCAGATTTCTGACACCTACTCCACTGTGTGTAAAACCCAGAAGAAGAAACCTCCCCCGGACAACAATGGAGCCAATACCCTCCCCCAAAACCAGTGCTCTGTGGAGGAGAATGGAGGAGGTGGGGGAGGAGGAGGAGGAGGAGGGAATGGGGCGTGGGTCGGTTCCGGGGGAGGGGTGAGGGGTCGTGGCCGGGGGATCCAGGGTGGTCAGGCCCGATCCCACGAGGAGCCCTGCTACGCGCCAGTTGGCGACAGGACCTGGCCCGCCTGTGTGGTAGCCAAGTCTGCCCCGGCGTACGCCACTATAGACTCCCACCGAAAACGTGAGCCTGCAGGTACCAATATTGGTGTAATGGGGTCAAACGCCACACTGAAGCTCAAGAAGAAGCCTCCTCAGCAGGAATCGCCGTCTCCAGGGGCCCCGGGCCCCCAGGGACCTCCAGCAGGTCCCCCGGCTCCTCTAACCAAGGCCCTGCCTGGGGGGGAGAACTTCTATGAGACCATAAGTGATGTGAAACAGGGTGCTAACACAGCCAGCACCACCACCATCTTCACCTTCAACGACGGGATGGAGATGTACGTCACTGGCCTGTAGCTGAGAGACACTGGCTCACACACTGTGGGGATCAGACCTGTTTGGGTTCTTCTGACCCTGTCTACACCTGGTATGAGCTATGAAAGGGACTGGCAACAATGTATATAGCAATGAGACCCACTGGTGAAACCAAGCATCGGAAGTCACTTCCATAATACAATGTCTCCAGTGATATGATTGTGGCCACATCCAGTGACAAAAGAAGAAGACGATGTTTGGAGGTGGATGTGGAGGCATTCACCAGGTTTAGACAAGGTCTCTGACCCAGGGGCAGACACCAGACCCAACCAGTAGTGGAAATAGACTTTTTGGTTCACTGACTGGGGGATTCCAGATAGGGTTTCCAGTGCCAGTCGTAGCTTTGAAATGAACCCAGTTCCAGGGGTTCCTCCTCATTTACACCACTGGACCAACAGAACCAGAACTACTCTACGTCTTTGAGATGTATCACAGAGCCAGTCTGGCTAACCCAATCTGGCTAAACCGAGCCTGAATCATTCGAGCCAGGCTCAAACAACTGGTCCAACAAGACCAGACTGAGCATCACGTTTTGCACTGGATAACAGTGTCACTATTCCCTTTACCTTACCTTACACACCCATTTGTGTGACATTTTACATATATATTTATTTTTGTATAAAGATGGTACCCTTAATAAAGCATGCCCTGTACAGAGCGCACAACATGATAACACGCAATCACAGATACATGTGCAAACACACACACACACACACACACTGTAGGAAAACATTGTTGTGCATGAAAACACACATTCTCACAAAGATGACAGAGGAAAAAAGTGTGGAGACACCCTTCACTTAGAAGTCCCCACCCCCTGATGACATTGTCAGGCATATGTGTATAGGTGGCAGGGAAGTCAGGCGCAGGAGAGTCAAACGGAGTGTAAAATTGAGTCTTTTAATAAAGTCCTAGTAACATGCTCCATAACACTAAACAGGAAAAGAACATAAACAAAATATGGGTACGAAGACCCGACGCGCACCTATACAACACTACACTGACAATAAACAATCTCTGACAAAGACATGAGGGGAAACAGAAGGTTAAATACACAACAGGTAATGAATGGGATTGAAAACAGGTGTGTGGGAAGACGAGACAAAACCAATGGAAAATGAAAAAAGGATCAATGATGGCTAGAAGACCGGTGACGTCGAACGCCGAGCACCGCCCGAACAAGGAGAGGCAACGACTTCGGCAGAAGTCGTGACAGACATGATATATATTTTTTGTTAATAATTATTATTAAATACATTTCGATTGATCAGGTAGCACCCCTACTTCACGCGGCTATGTTTATATTGTTCCTTTCTGTTCCTGTTTAAATATATATATTTTCTTTACATTTAGCTCAACATTAAATTACTTCAGTGCGGATCGAATCAGTGCGGATCGAGCAGATTGCTATGGAGCGGGCAAGCTATTTACATGCATTGGACAGACGAGTGTTGAGCACAATATGCGACTGAAATTTGGCCAGTGGGGAGTGAGCGAGAGAGGGTGAAGAAGGCTTGGCTTGATGCGCTGGGCATCTTGTTGTTATGATATGCATTATCGGAATTAGGGCCACAAAATTATACCTACGGAGGAGTGGCTTGAAGGAACTTAGAATGTCTTTGAGCTTCAGAGAGTTGGCTTAATGTTGGACCAGCTAGCTAGCTAGCTAACTAACAAGCTTCTGTGTGCAGAGCGGCACCAGAATGAAAAGACGAACATGTCTTACCTTTTTGTGGTTAATAAATGTGAAAAGTGATAATTATAGTATCCTTAACTAGCATTGAAAAGGTTAATCTATTCTTCTCTAATAAAAACATCTCTCTCTAATTTCTGAATCACGCTTTTAACATCAGTAGACTACTAGACTATACTTCGGAGGGGGAAGGACAGGTTGCCTACACATGCACACACACTGGCAAAGATTTTCAGCTGGCAGAAAGACGTTTCGGAGTGACATAGTGAGGGCTTTGCATAGGCGCTTTGTTGCGTTTTTTTGTGGGAATGTAAAAGAAATGCCCGGAACGTAAGATAACATTATTAACCAGTTCCCATGCTTTTAAAATAACAGTTCTGTTCCGGAATAGTATATATTAGTTTAATTTGCAGTTGTGATTCTGTACATCTAAATGTTTAGTTATTTTACAGGTTTTTGGTTCTGTTCTCTGAACCGTTTCCAACCCCTGACGGTAACATACTCTAACCTGGACGAGGCGCTCTAGTCTCAAACCCAACACTCTCCTGTACAACTTTTCCTGTTTGGTGTTCAAGGTAGAAATTGCCCCTAACCACAGATCTACAGCCCATACATACAGTACGCTGAAGATGTCTTGTAGCTGTACGTGGCTTTGGATGAAAACGGTATGGTGGTAAGGGAGTATACTGTATACGTACGTCTACATAGAGCAATCATTCACTATACATCTGAAATACATCTATCAGACTTACATGCAGGGATTTTGAGCAACTTTATTTTAATCTTGGGTAAAATGGCCACCGTTGTTCTTGTTGTCAGTGGTGACACAGTTCAAGCGAAGCAGTGGTCCACCTCAAGTTGCCTCACGCTGTTAATTCCATCCGGAACTATTGAGCTTTGACCACAGTGACTGACCACAGAGCAACAACTGACAAACGTATTGGGATAGTTCAACCCCACACCTATGTCCTCCCTTTTCACATCTCAAAAGTGGTCTAATGTTGAGTTGAATTCATATACCACAAGGTCTGTGGTGTAGAGCCTTGTAGAGAAATTCGCAGGACTTATGTTACAGACACACAGAGAAATCGGATTGCCGATAGGTACTTAGCACAGTAGAAGGCTGCAGTGGTGTGTCTAGAACATGTTGAATGGGTGGACAAGGTGGGGCACAGACCCAGTTTAGACGGGAATAACATTTACAACCTTAATCGATGTGCTTGCTCGTGCTCAAACATTTTTGGTGGGCTTCATAGTAAAGACACTGTGCACCCGTCATTTGAAAGGGAAAGGGACATTTACAAACACCAGAAGTGTAATGACATTCGGCCTACAAGTAGTGTGTATTCATGGATGCCAAAAGAAGCCAGGCTTATAGGACCTTTCCCGGTGTGGTCCTCCACCTTTTCATCAGAATTGTCCTAGCTAAAAGAATAGAGCTGCAAAATGCATATATTTTTTTCTTGAGCAATCTTGACATCTTTTATGTCTAGGAGTATTGTGCTTGAAGAAAGATTTTTAGTTGGGTTCAGTTTGATAATGTGCACCTGCTCAATAGTTAGCTAGCTAGCTAACATTAGCTTGCTAACTGAGCCAGGCAGTCACACACACTTCATCACTGTCAATCGTGAATGATAATTCTTCCTGATTTACCAGTGAAATGTCCAAACTGCATGCCAATCATTTGATCTCAATCAGTTTCATGGGAATATCCATTAAGATCTCCTTGAATTACTGTTTTGTGACTAAATTACAGCTGATGGTGTTAACAAACTATTAGCCTGCCTGTATTGTGAGTTTTGGACACATTATCTTTAGTTTTTTACCATTCAGCTGACCTAAAATCTCAGAAGAAATTAGATGGTGTTTTTGGTGTAACAATAACATTATGATATTATATCTGGGTCTGTTATGTAAAATACAAATGATCATTATGTGATCTTTGATCTATCTTTACTACAGAGCCAGCGCCAGAACTAATCAGTTGTTCGGGCATTTGATTGCCATATGGGAGGGCATGTTTTTTCACAGGAACTATGTGCTTTTTTTTAATGGGTTTTATAGTAGAGACATGTAATTGAACTGCATTTTTTTTAACCTTTTAATGTTCAACACAACTTGTCTTCATCTGATTGTCAAACAAATCACTTCAAAAAGTAGGTTACCTTCACACGTTCATCCAAAATCACTGGTGTAAAGTACTTCAGTAAAAATACTTGAAAGTACTACTGCTTTTAAATGCTAGTAAAACTATGTGCATGATCCTCAACCGATTGCTGCCCGCACCCTCCCGCCCGACTAGCATCACTACTCTGGACGGTTCTGACCTAGAATATGTGGACAACTACAAATACCTAGGTATCTGGTTAGACTGTAAACTCTCCTTCCAGACTCACATTAAGCATCTCCAATCAAAAATTAAATCTAGAATCGGCTTCCTATTTCACAACAAAGCATCCTTCACTCATGCCGCCAAACATACCCTCGTTAAACTGCCTATCCTACCGATCCTTGACTTCGGTGATGTCATTTACAAAATAGCCCCCAACACTCTACTCAGCAAACTGGATGCAGTCTATCACAGTGCCATCCATTTTATCACCAAAGCCCCATATTACTACCCACCACTGGGACCTATATGCTCTCGTTGGATGGCCCTCACTACATATCCGTCGTCAAACCCACTGGCTCCAGGTCATCTACAAGTCTTTGCTAGGTAAGGTCCCCCCTTATCTCAGCTCACTGGTCACCATAGCAACACCCACCCATAGCACGCGCTCCAGCAGGTATTTTGCACTGGTCATCCCCCAACGCCAACACTTACTTTGGCTGCCTTTCCTTCCAGTTCTCTGCTGCCAATGACTGGAACGAATTGCAAAAATCTCTGAGGCTGGAGTCTTATATCTCCCTCTCTAACTTTAAGTATCATCTGTCAGAGCAGCTTATCGATCACTGTACCTGTACACAGCCCATCTGTAAATAGCCCACCCAACTACCTCATCCCCATATTGTTATTTATCTGCTTGCTCTTTTTCACCCCAGTATCTCTACTTGCACATCATCTTCTGCACATCTATCACTCTAATATTAATGCTAATTTGTAATTATTTTCACCTCTAGGGCCTATTTATTGCTTTACTTCCCTACTCTTCTACATTTGCACACACTTTACATCGATTTTTCTATTTTTCTTTTCTTTTGTGTTATTGACTGTATGTTTGTTTCTGTGTAACCATGTGTTGTTGTTTTTTTGCTTTATCTTGGTCACCACACCCTTATGATACTGTATACTGTATATACTTTAATAAGCTCAATGTGACTGCAAGAGACAGGTTGGAATGTCTGACTGAAATGCGGAAGAAATCAACCTTTTTTATCAATTAGGGGTGTTTGAATTTGTTGAACAATTTCGGGACATGATTGTTTGGTTGCGGAATGCGGAACAAAGCCAAAGGGCAAAAATGTGGGACTGTCCCACACAATCCGGGACGTGTGGTAACCCAGCACAATGCACACAGCACTAAATGCTTTACCAAGCTAGCTATCTATAACTGAATTCCCAAATCAAAGGTAAAACTTTTCTGGGAAAACGCAAAACGTTAACTGCAGACACTCTGCTAAGTACCTATCAGCAGTCCGATTTCTCTGTGTTTCTGACCCTTCAGTCTCAAATTAATGGGGATAACTAAGTAAGCACCGACTAAGTATATTTTGGGGTAAGCTGTCCCTAAGAGTGCCCTTTTGGCTATACGTTAGACAGGTTTTATTTCTTGTAGATTTTTATCCAAGTTCATTGTTTGCAAAACTCCTCGAGCTAGACACAATGTTCTTTGCATGGCAACATACACACACACTCTCGGCAAAGCCATCAGGTCGGGGAAACGGCGTGGGATGGGTAGATATTTCACAGAACAACAGATGTCACAATCTCTACGCTGAACCTTTTGTTAGCTTGTCCATGAGAGATAGAAAGAAAGAAAGAAAGGTATGAGATGCATCAGCATTGGCAGTTAATGTGTCATTTCTATTGGCCGTTTTTAACATGACATTTTATGGCCAGGATAATGGAGTATTGGAGGGCTGCAGGGCTATTGGCTGTATTGTGCAGTAAGTGTAGTGAAGGGCGTTTGTGATTCGCTCCCCAGGCAGAAGTCAATGCCAGGACTCTACTGCTGCTTTCTAATCTGCAGTCTGTCAGTTGGAACAGTATAAAATGACCAGTGAGCGTCTTTTGGAAATCCCCCCTCTCTAGCCTGTGCTGAAAGTTGTGTTCTATAGTAAACCATCTCTTTCCCATGTAGCTCTTTGGGAAATGTGATAGCTTAGAAAGAAGAACTGTGACACTAGGGGTTTAATAGGGGGGTGTAATCAAGTCAAGAGGTAAAGAGGGACACAAACTGCTCAGGGACCGAGAGACGTAGATATATGAGGGATGAATAGTATGTGTTATAACAAGCCCTCTAAAGTTAGGAGAGTGTGTGGAAAATGGAGTTCTACAATGGGAAAACGTTAAGTTAGCGTGTATAGGTTTACTATAAAATACATCTTATGAAATGCACTCTGTATTTTCTTAATGCATTGTTTATGTTCGGTTTTTACCTATTGACCATGATACGTGTTTAAATAGCGGATGCCACTGCCATGAAGACGGCAGATGTTTCTTTAATACTGTTGGTGCATTTTCTTTCTGCTTGAAACAAAATGCATGTTTTTGACCAGATGAAAATGAAAAAAGTAACAAAATATTGTGCTACCTAATTTATTTCCTGATGTTTGTTTTTTGTTTTCCTGACTTGTAATGGGGGGGGTATATATAACCTTTGACGTTGCTTCTTCTGAGGGACTCATGGAGAGATATGGGGTTGGAGCAGAACAGGGGCTGGGGGTAATGCCGACCCTGCATGCTTTCAACATCAATAGTGCAGCATATGTGTGATATGACCAATGACTAACAGCTGAGATGATTTGAGCAGCTTTTGGGCACAGATCTAGCATCATCTAGCACTGCCACTGCTAGTCGCCTGAGGAAATTCACTGACCTTTCATTCAACCCATTTAGCACAGACTGAATCTACAAAGACATGGCAGGACCAAGACCAAATAAAGGCTAAACAGTACTTGCTGAGACATCTTTCGCAACTGCATATTTCTGGCAAATAATGTACTGTTACTGTCAATTTATATTTCCTGTTACCTTTCAGTTTAGCACAAACATAACTGACGAAGACGTGTTGAGGCAAATGGTGCAATGTGTAATATTATTGTTGTGATGTTATACATAACTATTTGACTTGTTGTTGGTGGTATGCCGAAAGACTTGGTGTTGGTGGAAATATGAATGGTTATCACAGATGTGGCTTTACATTGGAGCAAAGATAGGGTAGCTTACTTATCTCCTAAATGTGAAGGCACAATGGCTTGTCATTGCCAGCTTCCGTGGTCTAGGATGTTTTAATGTGACACAGGGTTTTAACGTGGAAAAAATGTCCAAAAGATTGTAAATGTTTTAAAATAATTAATAAAATATCAGTCTCAAGTTTTTACTTTTATAATAAAGTAGCACCTTTATAACATGTCTATGTGCGCATGACAATGTTTTCTTTCATGGTGTTTCATGTTTCTTCCTTTTTACCTCATCTTTTTCTGGGCTGGTTGACGGTTATGGATTTTCACCAATGACTGATTTCACCTGTATTCCTACACTTTGGACTTCAAAGTAAATCTCAGCTTTGTATAATACACTCAATAAAAACGATTATATTTATCATGGTGATTCGGGAGTAACATTAAAACAGAACAATATGCCCCGTCATCATTAGACAAATATACAAGAAAACCCTCAAAATGCTGAAGGAGGGAACATTTGATCAATGATGAGAAAAGATTAAGGGATAACTAAAATGACACTATTTTGCTAAGTGCAGAGCTGTACTATAATGTAATGAATGTGTAGGGGACTTTTGATAATGCGGCAGATCAGCATGCCCCAAATCCCAGGTGGGGTCATATTGAAACGTTACTACTGAAGTAATCATGCCAAGTGTATTCACATGGTCTATGATTAAACATATACACACAGCATACCACTTACCTTAAACCCCCCATACCATTTAATGACTTCACTTACAATTTTATTTAAAAATGTTCACCTGAAAACAGAAGAGACACGAGTTCAGTTGTTCACATGTGAAAGCATATGTATTCAATTAGAGTTCGCATTGTAATGCCACCTTTTCATGTGAGGGGAATTGCAATAACTCTCACGTGTTGAATTTGTGTTGTTTCATGGTAGGCCTATCAGATGTTGAAATGTTGCATCCCACGTTGTCGCATTCATTTCACATGTGCTCAAAATGTTGTCACGTGCAGCTCCATATTATTGTTTTGCGGAGAAAGAAGATAGTATGGAAGGAGCGTGTTGCCTTTACGTGTCACGTCACATGTTATCGCTTTAACTTCACATGAGGAGATCTTAAGCCTGTGTCACACAAAGCAATTTGGATGCAATTTCTGTTGCAGATGCAAGTTGCAAATGATATCTTCTCAAGCAACTTTGTCGATACACAAAGCAATTGAAATGGCAACATCCTGTCATATATCACAACATGGTTCCATGATCCACATAAAAATATCGATTCAGCCAAAATCCTCGATGTACAATTTACCTAGCGAGCCAAACTGTTGCATATTTCCATGTTTTACCAAGCCAACTAGCTAACCAAGCAAGCGACAAGCTTGACAAGCGACAAGTGCAGTTCATGTTGGACAATGCTGCAGTAGCATACCACCCTGCATCCCACTACTGGCTTGCCTCTGAAGCTAAGTGGGGTTAGGTCCTAGTTGTTCCCTGGATGGAAGACCAGATGCTGCTGGAAGTGATTTTGGAAGGCCAGTAGAAGGCAAGTCTTCCCTCCAGTCTAAAAAAAATATCCCAATGCCCCAGGGCTGTGATTGGGGACATTGCCTTGTGTAGGGTGCCGTCTTTTGGATGGGACGTTAAATGGGTGTCTTGACTCTCTGTGCTAAAGATCCCATGGTGTGATTAGGTGTGATAACACTGGTGTCCTGACTAAATTCCTAATCTGGCCACCTAATCATCTCCAGTGTCCTATTGGCTCATTCCTCTCCCCTGTCAATATTCCCCAGGTTGTTATTGTAAAAGAGAATTGGTTTTCAGTCAACTTAGCTGGTTAAATTAAGAATGTAGACACACGGAGCAACTTTGTTACAAGCAATGTAAATTGAGTCCAGATTTCTACATGTGACATTGGCTTTATATGTGAGATAATATCAGACAGTTAACATGACCTTTAACCCTTGTGTGGTGTTCGGGTGTCCGGGACCCATTTTCAATGTTTACTAAAAGAAAAATCATACAATCATACAATTGATTATTTTTTCAACTTGAGACTCATTGACATTTTCTGCGAAGAACATGTAAAATAACACATTTTCATGTGGTGTTCTCTCGGGTCCACTGTACCCGAGGGTAATAAAAGTTTGAAAAAGTGTCTGTCAAATCAAATAACATTTTATTTGTCACATACACGTGTTTAGCAGATGTTATTGCAGGTGTAGCGAAATGCTTGTGTTCCTTGCTCCAACCGTAAAAACAAGTTCAAATGAAACAGAAAAGTTTGCTGTGAGTCTTCACTCTGTCTTCCTCCTCCCTGGGCCTGCTGTTTCAACACCAAGAACCTGTCTGTCTCCCTGCCTGTCTGTCTGTAGTGTATGAAACTATACCATATCTTGCAGGAACCTGCACAATGTAATTACAATATATTATTTTGATACAATATTTGGACACATTGTAAAAAATTCAGTTTTTCCCCGCACTCTAGCCCAGCCAGGTGCAAATTGGAGGAGGGACACAAATAAATAGCTTTGCATTTGTGGCTCCTTACCTCAATCAATCTCTATGGCAAAAATAATCTGTGCTCAGAGTGCCTTAGAATTGTTTTTTTTGCAGAGAGAGAAACTAGTGTGGAAGGAACGTCGTCCACTTTGGAAGATGAAGAATTTTCAGAATATGAGGATCATGTCTGTCAATTCGGGGTCTGACGGTGAGTTGGAAGAAGAGGATGAGATTGACCCTCAGCCAACCCCAGGACCAGCCCATCAGCAGCCAGCCACATGTTTTTGGAAGGAGATGGACCAAACTCATTAACATGCATACTTTGGGGTTCTTATCCTTGCTGGTGTTTTCAGATCCAATGGGGAATCCACAGAATCTCTGTGGGATGCAGAAACTGGCAGAGAACTTTTCAGTGCAACAATGTCTCTGGAAAACATCCACATTACTTCCAGGGTTATCCGCTTTGATAACAGAGACACAAAACCAGCTCGGCGGCAGAGAGACAAGCTAGCGGCAATCAGGACAGTGTGGGACAAGTGGGTGGACCTCCTTCCCCTGTTTTACAACCTTGGGCCCAACGTTACTGTTAATGAGCAGCTTATGCCATTTTAGGGGCCGCTGCCCCTTCAGGCAGTACATACCGTCTAAATCCGCAAAATATGGAATCAAGATCTGGGCGACCTGTGATGCGGATTCATCATATGCGTTGAACTTGCAATACAGGGAAGCCAGATGGAGGAGCCCCTGAGAAGAACCAAGGGATGTGGGTTGTCTTGGAAGTGACACAGGGACTCCATGGCCATAACATCACATGTGCTAACTTTTCTATTTTGCACAAGCTGGGACAGGAGCTCCTCAGGAATGAGTTACCTCTGGTTTGTTCAGTCAGATTTTTTGGGATAAACGCCGAAAATAAAGTCTGAGATTAACACAGGTTTAGGAAATCTTATACATTTTGTTCTGTGACGTAATATATCAGTCAGTCAACAGGACCTTTATAAATTATGAAGCATTTATGTGCTTGTTTTGATTAAATAAATGCTTCAAAATTCCCAAAAACCTATATGTAATGTGGTGCATGTTGCTGGCAGGGAAGTCAGGCGCAGGAGAATGAACTTGGTATAAACAGAGCAGTTTAATAAAAATTCAAAAACTCAGAAAACCAAAATATACAACATAAAATAAGAGGGTGCAAAACCCGTCACACACCAGAACATAACTAGCACCAATATATACAACAAGCAATCACCGACCAGGACATGAGGGGAAACAGAGGGTAAATACACAACATGTAATTGATGGGAACCAGGTGTGAAGGAAGACAAGACAAAACCAATGGAAAATGAAAAATGGATCAGTGATGGCTAGAAGGTCGGTGATGTCGACCACCGAACACCGCCCGATCAAGGAGAGGAACCAACTTCGGCGGAAGTCGTGACAGTATATTAGTTTATGTAGGTTATCTCATAGAACAAAACATTAAACCTGTGTTTACCACAGACCTTATTTTTGGTGTTTATCTGGCCAACGAGCCATAACAGAGTTACGGTGCGTTTTCCATTGCAGGACCGTGCCGTGAATATCTGGTATATTCAGCCTCGTTTGATATCTGGTACTGACCTCGCACCAAGTAGGTGGGTGGGATTACAAATGGCCGTACTCAATGATTGATCTAGTCTCTCACAGTGATGTCACAGTGGTGTCGCGTATGTTATGAATACTCATGCGCGAGTCACTTTTGCCATTTTTATAAGAGAAGGTAAATCTGACTGTGAAGGGTACAGCTACAGTAACGAATAACGCTAAAGCTGAAAACAAATAACGGAAGCTATAAATTGGTCAGTTGGAGAAAAACACATTTGAGCATCTGGGCAGACTCCAGCATCCAAAGACAATTTGGTTCTTCCACCAGGAATGACAAGGTCTTACAAAACATATTGGATATTATCTGAAATGGAAGCCATTGGTCAGTAAAACACTGCAGTTAAAAAGTTAAGAAGCTTAAACAAGAATATAAAAAGATAACAGGCCACAATAACAAAAGTGGATCAGAGATATTTGAAGCCATGATGACGACGAGCAGCAAGGACCAGCACGGTAATACATTGTTTTTAGTCAAATTATTATCTAGCTAGCTACCAAAGATCTTCAGTGTAACTAGCTGTAGGGTGTGCGAGTGAGAACTGTGAAGAGACCCCTGGTGGAATGTCCTGTGGGGTATGTACACAACAACTTTTTCAATATGACTTGACCATGATAATTGACCATCCATTATACCTAGGAGTTTAGCATCCTCAACATGCTTAAAGGTCACACCCTTTATGTACATCTCCAGTTGAGGTTTAGGTGTTTTACAATGCACGTAGTTTTAGATGTGTTTAAGACCGGTTTATTATTAATCACCCATTCAAAGCTGACTGTGGATCCTTCTTTAGAATTTCAGTGAGCTCACTGGCTTTGGGTGCTTGCTGGCATGTAGAGTGTGGAATCGTCTGCATGCATAGTCATTCTATCTTTGTGTAATGTACCACTGGCAAATAATTTGTAAAAATAGAGACGAATAACAGCCCAAGGCAACTGCCCTGAGGGACACCGCACTGTACATATCTGATGTTAGAGAAGCTTCAATTGAAGAGCACTGTCTGGGTTCTATTGGATAAACTCTCCAACCATGTGATTTCATAGCAGGTGATGTAAAGCCATAGCAAGTGTGTTTTTTCAATGACAATAATTTGATCAAGAACATCAAAGGCTGCACTGACATCTAACAATACAGCACCAACTATCATATTTTTATCCATTTATTTTAACCAACATCCGTCATCTGAGTCAGTGCAGTACAAGTTGAGTGGCCTTCTCTAACTGCATGCTGAAAGTCAGTAGGTAATTTGTTCTCTGAAAAATAGCATCGTATTTGGTCAAACACAATCCTCTCCATCAGTTTACAAAAACATGCAGCAAACTACATTGGGCATCTGTTAGAGCCAGCAAAGGGTGCTTTACTATTCTTAGGCAATGGAATAACATTAGCTTTACATGAGCTTTCTTCCACGCCTGTGGACACACACTTAGGCTTTGATTAAAGATACTAGGGGTGGCAGTACAGTCTACTACCATTGTCAATAGTTTCCCATCAAGTTTGTCTATACCTGGTAGCTTGTCATTATTGATGTATAACAAAAAAAAATGCAACCTCTCCCACACTAACTTGACCAAATTCAAAACAGCAATCCTCGTCTTTCATTATTAGATATTTTATAGAAAAACCTGATGGTTCACTGTTCAATGTTGTAATTTCACTTCTGAGTTTTCCCACTTTATTAGTGAAATATTCATTGAAATTATTGCCAATACTGAAAGGTTTTGTTATAAATGACCCATCAACTTTAATGAACAATGGAGATGAATTGGGTTTTATGCCCATGATATCAAGGTAATCCAAAGTCTTTTCCCATTGTGTTTTATGTCATTTATCTTTGTTTGGTAATATCATTTATTTTTGTTAAGTTTAGTCACAACATTTCTCAATTTACAGGCTGAAGTTTGCCAACTCTTTTGCATAATTTATTTTAACCATACAATTTTTAAATTCATCATTAATCCAGGGGGATTTACCAGTTCTCACAGTTAGTTTCTTAACAGTACATGTACATAAGTATATGTAATGATTTCTGCCCGTATATTTTCCCAAGGAAGGGAAAACACACTGCGAGCATAACCAGTAAATACCTGAATGAGAGGGCCTCATACCTGGAGACACTTGAGGCCCAGCATAAGCAGTAGGATCAGCACTTTAATCCACTGTGAGAAGAGGAAGCAGCAGCCTTCCTAGCCCTCCTGGTTTTTGACCCTTGCCTGTCCTGATGCCGAATCCGCCTGCCTGACCACTCTGCCTGTTCTGACCTCGAACCTCCCTATCCCCTTGTACTGTTTGGACTCGAACCTGCCTATCTCCTTGTACTGTTTGGACTCGAACCTGCCTATCCCCTTGTACTGTTTGGACTCGAACCTGCCTATCCCCTTGTACTGTTTGGACTCGAACCTGCCTATCCCCTTGTACTGTTTGGACTCGAACCTGCCTATCCCCTTGTACTGTTTGGACTCGAACCTGCCTATCCCCTTGTACTGTTTGGACTCGAACCTGCCTATCCCCTTGTACTGTTTGGACTCGAACCTGCCTATCCCCTTGTACTGTTTGGACTCGAACCTGCCTATCCCCTTGTACTGTTTGGACTCGAACCTGCCTATCCCCTTGTACTGTTTGGACTCGAACCTGCCTATCCCCTTGTACTGTTTGGACTCGAACCTGCCTATCCCCTTGTACTGTTTGGACTCGAACCTGCCTATCTCCTTGTACTGTTTGGACTCGAACCTGCCTATCTCCTTGTACTGTTTGGACTCGAACCTGCCTATCCCCTTGTACTGTTTGGACTCGAACCTGCCTATCTCCTTGTACTGTTTGGACTCGAACCTGCCTATCTCCTTGTACTGTTTGGACTCGAACCTGCCTATCTCCTTGTACTGTTTGGACTCGAACCTGCCTATCCCCTTGTACTGTTTGGACTCGAACCTGCCTATCTCCTTGTACTGTTTGGACTCGGACCTGCCTATCTCCTTGTACTGTTTGGACTCGAACCTGCCTATCCCCTTGTACTGTTTGGACTCGAACCTGCCTATCTCCTTGTACTGTTTGGACTCGAACCTGCCTATCTCCTTGTACTGTTTGGACTCGAACCTGCCTATCTCCTTGTACTGTTTGGACTCGGACCTGCCTATCTCCTTGTACTGTTTGGACTCGGACCTGTTCACTGAAGCCCTGCCTATTTCCTCGTACTGTTTGGACTTGGACCTGCTCACTGAACCCCTGCCTATCCTGACCTCGAGCCTGCCTATTGCCTGGTACTGTTTAGACTCTGACCTGGTTTATGAACTCTCACCCCGATCTGCCTTTTTCCTACCCCTTTTGGTATAATAAATATCAGAGCTCAACCATCTGCCTCCTGTGTCTGCATTTGGGTCTCGCCTTGTGCCCTTTTACTACTGTTCAAAAGTTTTTATGTCTATTAAAATAACATCAAATTGATCAGAAATACAGCGTGGACATTGTTAATGTTGTAAATTACTATTGTAGCTGGAAACGGCTGATTTTTTTTATGGAATATCTACATAGGTGTGCAGAGGCCCATTATCAGCAACCATCACTCCTGTGTTCCAATGGCACGTTGTGTTAGCTAATCCAAGTGTATAATTTTAAAAGGCTAATTGATCATTAGAAAACCCTTTTACAATTATGTTAGCATAGCTGAAAACTGTTGTTCTGATTAAAGAAGCAATACAACTGGCCTTAGACTAGTTGAGTATCTGGAGCATCAGCATTTGTGGGTTTGATTACAGGCTCAAAATGGCCAGAAACAAAAATTTCTTCTGAAATTCATCAGTCTTGTTCTGAGAAATGAAGGCTATTCTATGTGAGAAATTGGCAAGAAACTGAAGATCTCGTACAACGCTGTGTACTACTCCCTTCACATAATAGGCTCTAACTAAGAGGAGTGGGAGGCCCCGGTGCACAACTGAGCAAGAGGACTAGTACATTGGAGTGTCTAGTTTGAGAAACAGACACCTCAGTAATCCTCAACTGGCAGCTTCATTAATAAATAGTACCCGCAAAACCCAAGTCTCAACATTAACAGTGAAGAGATGACTCCAGGATGCTGGCCTTACAGGCAGAGTTCCTCTGTTCAGTGTCTGTGTTCTTTTGCCCATCTTATTATTTTCTGATCAATTTGATGTTATTTTAATGGACAAAAAAATGAGCTTTTCTTTAAAAACAAAAAGGACATTTCTAAGTGACCCCAAACTTTTGAACGGTAGTGCAAGTATAGGGAGTATATTATTATTATTTATTATTATTATTATTATATTATTATTGTATAGTAGTACTTAAAATCATGTGACAGCCAGTATAGTGAAAAAAGGGAGCGAAACACTGAGCTAAGGAACTAGCCTTGGCCTCTCATTCCAAAATCATCGGCATTAATATGGCTTTTGTCCCCCTTTGCTTTTATACCAGCCTCCACTCTTCTGGGAAGGCTGCAGTTCAATGGGGTTAAGTGCAGGCTCTGTGCAGGCCAGTCAAGTTCTTGCACGCCGATCTCGACAAACCATTTCTGTATGGACCTCACTTTATTTTTTATTTTATTTTATTACCTTTATTTAACCAGGCAAGTCAGTTCTTATTTTCAATGACGGCCTGGGAACAGTGGGTTAACTGCCTGTTCAGGGGCAGAATGACAGATTTGTACCTTGTCAGCTGGGGGGTTTGAACTCACAACCTTCCGGTTACTAGTCCAACGCTCTAACCACTAGGCTACCCTGCCGCCCCAGCTTTGTCATGTGGAAACAGGAAAGGGCCTTCCCCAAACTGTTGCCATGGAGTTGGAAGCACAGCATCGTCTAGAATGTTATTGTATGCTGTAGCGTTAAGATGTCCTTTCACTGGAACTAAGGGGCCTAGCCCGAACCATGAAAACAGCCCCAGACCATTAAACCCATTAAAATACTACATTAGTAAAAGTACATAAGTATTTGCTTTTAAATATACTTAAGTGTCAAAAGTAAATGCAATTGCAAAAATATACTTTAAGTTTTAAAAGTAAAACTATAAATAATTTCAAATTGCTTATATTAACCAAACTGCACAAATCTTTTCAGTTTTTGTTTATTTACGGACAGCCAGGGGCACACTCCAAAACTCAGAAATAATTTGCAAATGAAGCGTGTGTGTTTAGTGAGTCCTCCAGATCAGAGGCAGTAGGGATGACCAGGGATGTTCGCTTGACAGGTGAGTACAGCTACGACTGGAAGTGACTTTCCGGAGCAATTTTCAAACAATTCACCAACTTGGGTGAAAGCAGTGTGCAACATAGTAAATTGGTGGTGGAAAATTGTGTTTTATTAAGACAGTACACATATTTTTCATTTTTTTTTCACCATTATAGCTGGTTAAGGAGGAAAATTATGCTTTTGCAGCCTGCATGGAGGATGCTTTATGCACGAGCTGTCCATGTATTACCTGGAATGCACATCAATCCTAGATAGTGCAGATTTAGCACCAACTATCGGCGGAACCACTTAGAAGTTAAATGATGTTGGAAATGTTTATTTTACCCACTGAGCGAAAAATATACTTGAGTTACATTGTTTTTTTTTTCTGGGGTGGATTATCCCTTTAATGTAAACACAGGCACTTAGGCTACGGAAACACTGATACAATGGCATAGGCTCATTTTTGTTATTATCCGGTGTTAAAACGAGTGATTAATTCCCCGCTTTGGGATACTCTTTCAAGTTGTGAATAGGCTGATACACTTGATCTCCACAGACATAAGGCTACTGTTTCGACTTCAACCAAGTCTTGGCCTACTTGTTGTTTTCATTTCTCCCCTTTCCAACGGCCGCCCGGTAAAGGGCAGGCTGGAGCGACACACCCCCACAATCTTCGCTGATAAGAAGTGACAAAGTCCAAACAAGCCAATGGGCTGCTGGCATCCGACGGCTGCGTGCCGAACTGGAGTGTTTATGTATTCTGAGGACCAATGAGAGTGAACTGAAGGCGGTGCCCTGTGAAGCTCACCAGGCTGCACCAGTGGTCTGGACACGCAGGGGAGTGGAGGCGTGGTATTTTATTTGACTAAATAACTAAACAATCTTTAACTGTACCGTAGAACAGCGGTAACAGACGGAGATCGATTCCAGGCAATCCCGATAAATGTATTTTATTACAGATATCTGCACTAAAATCTATAGAAAGCGGGTCATCTTTCTCTAGTCCAATGATGAATTCTAAACGTCTGCTTGACATGTCCGCTGTTGGAATACGTCTCGGGGGCGCTTCGAAACAAGCCGGTATTGATCAGCATGCAGAGGGGTTCAAGGGACGCAAAATTACTGTCGCCGCCACTGCGGACAGCGATGTCATTCTGGCGTGCAAGAATGGTCCCGCAACGGGAGCAGTTTTCTACAAATTCGTGTTGGATGATGGATCTTTAAGAGAATGTACAAGACAGGACACCGTCCTCAATGCGAATGACCTGTCATCAGGGAGAGAAAAATACCACCTGAATAAAGTAGGTTCTAGTCCATATTTGTTGGTCTAACAGTGAGTTGGTTAGTTATTCATTTCCACCCTATTAAATTATTCACATGATGTCTCATTGTTGCCGAAAAGCCTACTTTTGCAGTCACCCGCAATACAGAACCAGTTCGCTCTGACTTCTCTGTAGCCTCTTCACTCCGGAAGACCCACACATTGTGCGCCCAATATGGTTACAGGGCTCCCGGTGCGAAGAGGCTAACTCTGCTGACGACGTGACCCGGTTATGTTCTCAAGTGAAAATATAGGTCAGGCATGCGACTAACCCGAGTTAGTTAGCCTATTAATTACAACTAGTAGCCTATATATGACGGATTTCATCTGTTAAGATGGCGGCCCATTGCATGTGCAAAGTTTAAATGTTCAGTCAAAATCATGTTTTCGTGAAATTGGGTCATATGGATGAAACCATATCAATGTAGGACGACCAAAGTATGAACATATCTGTTGCTTCCACATTGATAAAGTTTGATCATAAATGTACTGGTCCCCTCCATGTCAAACACTTATTCAGGAGGTGGGATGGAGGCAGGATTATTAAAAAAGCCTAATTTACAAAATGCCACATTTGGTAATGTTTTATTCTCTTACCTAATTCAAAATTCAGCCTTTTAACCAACAAACCAGAGGGTGTTTGCAGAGGGGCGTAGTTTACATGGCTAGGTAGCTCGTCCCCTGGTGCCAAAATTTGACTGCAGCACGTCAACAAATATAATAAGAGCTTTCACCGACTCGTCTAAGACACTTAACCCTTTTCATCTGTGTCTGGTGTTCGCTATTAACTGGCTGACGAGGTCTTCAGCCAGCATGGAACAAACGCGGGGGAAGGGTTGCCCAAAACTGCTACAGTTGTCATATCATTACATCGAGACATGCCAAATGGACAATTCATAGAAACGTTTTGATAAAATCTATGATCCCTTTTTTGATGTCACTTGTTAAATTCACTTTAATCAGTCTAGGTAGGTGAAGGGGAGCAGACGGGTTAAACAAGGATTTGTAAGCCCTGAGGCAATTGAGACATGGACTGTGTATGTTTGCCATTCAGAAGGTGAATGGGCAAGACAAAATATTGAAGTGCCTTTTGAAAGGAGTATGGTAGTAGCACTGGTTTGTGTCAAGAACTGCAACGCTGCTGGGTTTTTCAGGCTTCCCGTGTGAATCAAGAATGGTCCACCACCCAAAGGACACCCAGCCAACTTGACACAACTGTGGGAAGCATTGGTGTCAACATGGGCCAGCATCCCTGTGGAACGCTTTCGACACCTTGTAGAGCCCATGCCCTGACCAATTGAGGCTGTTCTCTGGGGAAAAAGGGGGTGAAACTCAATATTAGGAAGGTTAAAGATGCACTATGCAGAAACTGCTTCGCCATTTGCTGATTGCAATTTTTTTTAATAGTTCGCCTAATTTCAATTTGTGACAAAACAAGCAAGTATAGTGTAGGGAATCATTGTACCATCTAAACCGCTGTGACATATTTTTCCATAACCAAAAACATTGTATTTTCAGCAGTTTGTAGCTGGTGTACAAAACCCAAAGTAAAAGATGCAAAAACTAAACTCAAGAGCGGGAAGCATAGAAATAGCGGACATAGAACAGGCTTGCTTTCAATGCGAATGACAGATCTATAAAACACATTTCTATATGAATTTGGTCGGGTCACCCAAATATTATGTTGATTTTGGCCTTCAGCATCAGATGCGATCAGGACACGCAGGTTGACATGTCAAAACAAACTGAACCAACTGTATTATTTTGGGGACAGGTCAAAACACACAAAATATTCATGGACATTTAGCTAGCTAGCTTGCTGCTGCTAGCTAATTTCTCCTGGGATATAAACATTGTGTTGTTTTTTTTTTAACCTGAAATGTAAAGGGTCCTCTTTTTTTTGCTGGATCGTTGTAGAATCTCGACTCATTTTCAGTCACACAATATCATGTGTCCTCTACTCCAACAATGAATCCACAGATAAAAGAGGAAACTAGTAACGTCTTCTCCTTCTGTGGATTATATATGGCGGTCCCTTTTTTGCCTTCAAGTTGACTATTTTTCAAAAATGGAATCTATGGCATTATTTAGGATGCTTAAGACCGAAGTTTTATACTATAAATATTTGAACAACAGTGCAGAGAGCGTGGTTCACATTTATTTTTTTGACATAGTGTGCCTTCAACGGGATTCGACCTCATACCCACACATCCCTGAATGTTCAGTCTTGTGTTTTACAACACACGGTTTGAAAAGGCACGTGATCAAACAAAGCTTTCGGCATCATTCATGACGCACTTTGATAAAGTGATACACGCATCGGCACACTGCTTCGAAGATAGCTGCTTAGCGATTTAGCCTCGGAGCTCTGGTATCAAACGTAATATCACTACTGTAATTCTTCAACTGAAATTGTCCAAGATGAACGAGCTAGCTAGCTTGATATACAGTGCTGATAATTCCATTTGGGCATGCTAGATAAATTATACAGTCAACATTTTGTTTATATTGACGCTGTTACAATAATCAAACAGTTGGAATAACAAATAATTTATAAAACATACATGACAGGATTGATTTTTCAGTGTTTGTTACTTTGTGTATCAGCAAATTTGCTTGAAATAATCTCACTGGAACACTGCTCACTGCATGTTGCTTGACAAAAGCGGTTTCAATGAATCCCCAGTCAAGGTGCGCTCCCTGTCCACTCAGCCTACTAGCTCCCTGTCCACTCAGCCTACTAGCTCCCTGTCCACTCAGCCTACTAGCTCCCTGTCCACTCAGCCTACTAGCTCCCTGTCCACTCAGCCTACTAGCTCCCTGTCCACTCAGCCTACTAGCTCCCTGTCCACTCACCCTACTAGCTCCCTGTCCACTCACCCTACTAGCTCCCTGTCCACTCAGCCTACTAGCTCTGTCCACTCAGCCTACTAGCTCTGTCCACTCAGCCTACTAGCTCTGTCCACTCAGCCTACTAGCTCTGTCCACTCAGCCTACTAGCTCCCTGTCCACTCAGCCTACTAGCTCCCTGTCCACTCAGCCTACTAGCTCTGTCCACTCAGCCTACTAGCTCTGTCCACTCAGCCTACTAGCTCTGTCCACTCAGCCTACTAGCTCTGTCCACTCAGCCTACTAGCTCTGTCCACTCACCCTACTAGCTCCCTGTCCACTCAGCCTACTAGCTCTGTCCACTCAGCCTACTAGCTCTGTCCACTCAGCCTACTAGCTCTGTCCACTCAGCCTACTAGCTCTGTCCACTCAGCCTACTAGCTCTGTCCACTCAGCCTACTAGCTCCCTGTCCACTCAGCCTACTAGCTCTGTCCACTCAGCCTACTAGCTCTGTCCACTCGGCCTACTAGCTCTGTCCACTCAGCCTACTAGCTCTGTCCACTCAGCCTACTAGCTCTGTCCACTCAGCCTACTAGCTCTGTCCACTCAGCCTACTAGCTCTGTCCACTCAGCCTACTAGCTCCCTGTCCACTCAGCCTACTAGCTCCCTGTCCACTCAGCCTACTAGCTCCCTGTCCACTCAGCCTACTAGCTCCCTGTCCACTCAGCCTACTAGCTCTGTCCACTCAGCCTACTAGCTCTGTCCACTCAGCCTACTAGCTCTGTCCACTCAGCCTACTAGCTCTGTCCACTCAGCCTACTAGCTCCCTGTCCACTCAGCCTACTAGCTCCCTGTCCACTCAGCCTACTAGCTCTGTCCACTCAGCCTACTAGCTCTGTCCACTCAGCCTACTAGCTCTGTCCACTCAGCCTACTAGCTCTGTCCACTCAGCCTACTAGCTCCCTGTCCACTCAGCCTACTAGCTCTGTCCACTCAGCCTACTAGCTCTGTCCACTCAGCCTACTAGCTCCCTGTCCACTCAGCCTACTAGCTCCCTGTCCACTCAGCCTACTAGCTCCCTGTCCACTCAGCCTACTAGCTCTGTCCACTCAGCCTACTAGCTCTGTCCACTCAGCCTACTAGCTCTGTCCACTCAGCCTACTAGCTCTGTCCACTCAGCCTACTAGCTCTGTCCACTCAGCCTACTAGCTCTGTCCACTCAGCCTACTAGCTCCCTGTCCACTCAGCCTACTAGCTCCCTGTCCACTCAGCCTACTAGCTCTGTCCACTCAGCCTACTAGCTCTGTCCACTCAGCCTACTAGCTCTGTCCACTCAGCCTACTAGCTCCCTGTCCACTCAGCCTACTAGCTCTGTCCACTCAGCCTACTAGCTCTGTCCACTCAGCCTACTAGCTCTGTCCACTCAGCCTACTAGCTCTGTCCACTCAGCCTACTAGCTCTGTCCACTCAGCCTACTAGCTCCCTGTCCACTCAGCCTACTAGCTCCCTGTCCACTCAGCCTACTAGCTCCCTGTCCACTCAGCCTACTAGCTCCCTGTCCACTCAGCCTACTAGCTCCCTGTCCACTCAGCCTACTAGCTCCCTGTCCACTCAGTCTACTAGCTCCCTGTCCACTCAGTCTACTAGCTCCCTGTCCACTCAGCCTACTCGGTCCCTGTCCACTCAGCCTACTCGGTCCATGTCCACTCAGCCTACTCGGTCCCTGTCCACTCAGCCTACTCGGTCCCTGTCCACTCAGCCTACTAGCTCCCTGTCCACTCAGCCTACTAGCTCCCTGTCCACTCAGCCTACTAGCTCCCTGTCCACTCAGCCTACTAGCTCCCTGTCCACTCAGCCTACTAGCTCCCCGTCCACTCTGTCTACTAGCTCCCTGCCCACTCAGCTCCCTGTCTACTAGCTCCCCGCCCACTCAGCCTACTAGCTCCCCGCCCACTCAGCCTACTAGCTCCCCGCCCACTCAGCCTACAAGCTCCCCGCCCAGTCAGCCTACAAGCTCCCCGCCCAGTCAGCCTACAAGCTCCCCGCCCAGTCAGCCTACAAGCTCCCCGCCCACTCAGCCTACAAGCTCCCCGCCCACTCAGCCTACAAGCTCCCCGCCCACTCAGCCTACAAGCTCCCCGCCCACTCAGCCTACTAACTCCCCGCCCACTCAGTCTATACTGAACAAAAATATCAAACGCAACATGCAACAATTTCAAAGATTTTACTGAGTTACAGTTCATATAAAGAAATCTGTCAATTTAAAGAAATTCATTCGGCCCGAATCGATGGATTTCACATGACTGGGAATACAGATGTGCATCTGTTGGTCATAGACACCTTAAGAACAAGGTAGGGTCGTGGATCAGAACCAGTCAGTATCTGGTGTGACCACCATTTGCCTCATGCAGCCTGACACATCTCCTTTGCATAGAGCTGATCAGGCTGTTGATTGTGGAATGTTGTCCCACTCCTCTTCAATGGCTGTGCGAAGTTGCTGGATATTGGCGGGAATTGTAACACGCTGTCGTACACAGCCATCCAGAGAATCCCAAATATGCTCAATGGGTGACAGGTCTGGTGAGTATGCAGGCCATGGAAGAACTGGGACATTTTCAGCTTCCAGGTCTGTTGCGTACAGATCTTTGTGACATGGGGCCTTGCATTATCATGCTGAAACATGAGGTGATTACTCTCTAAAATGACGTTGGAGGTGGTTTTTGGTCATTTAATGTGAACTTCTTTATCTGGCAACAACTCCAACTCTGGTGGACATCCCTGCAGTTAGCATGACAATTGCACGCTTCCTCAAAACTTGTGTGCATTGTGTTGTGTGACAAAACTGCACATTTTAGAGTGGCCTTTTATTGTCCCCAGCTCAAGGTGCACCTGTGTCATGATCATTCTGTTTAATCAGCTTCTTGGTGCCACACCTGTCAGGTGGATGGATTATCTTGGAAAAGGAGAAATGCTCACCAACAGGGATGTAAATAAATGTATGCACAACGTTTGAGAGAAATAAGCTTTTTGTGCCTATGGAACATTTCTGAGATCTTTTATTTCAGCTCATGAAACATGGGACCAACATGTTTTGTTCAGTTTAGTCTGTCTTTTCAGACTTCCTGGTCAATTTTTATCAGGATACATTTTCTGGTTGATGGTTTAGTCACACTAGATGCTGCTTTACATGGGAATCAGAATGACTGTTCAGGACAAAACAGACCAAAAGGACATGGAGAAATACTTGTATAAGACTTGGTGCCACTCCAATCTATCCATATCTATCCATCTATACATGTTTAGTTCTTGGGGCACTATAACCACATTGGAGTTAAATTGGTACAGCATTCTCACTCATGGGTGCAACAAAATATAGCCTCTTTCAGAGCACGCCTCAAACTGTGTTAATGTGCGAGAAACAACAATACCATACACCCACTAGTGGTCTAAAGGTTTTTGGCAATCCAAAGATACGGTACTGTACTAGAGCATTACATTACAGCGGTTTTAAGGTCTCTGCTGCCTGTGAGTTTTAGAATTCATTTTAAGATTATTCTATTGGTTTTTAAATAAATCCTCGATTGTGCACCCCAATACATGTCAGACATGCTTTATGTATCCAGTAGGTTCCTCAGGTCCTCGGGCACTGGCCTTTTAACTATCCCAAAGCCTAGGACCAAAAACCACGGAGAGGCAGTTACTAGCCTCTGGAACAGCCTGCCAGAGAACCTGAGGGGGCCAAAACTGTGGCCATTTTTTAAAAGAGATCTTAAAACACACCTTTTTGACTTTTTTCTTTTTAGTCATTCAGATTCAGTGACACAGCTTCTATATTTCCTTACAAACAAAATCTCCAGCACATGTCCCCTTCCCAACCATGTAGCCAAAAACACGTATTAAATGGTGCCTAAAACTATCATGCGGACTATGTAATTAACTTTATATTATCTATTTTTACCACAAGCTTTGGAAGCAAAAAGCACTAACATCAGTTCTGAGACTCCAACATTTCGATCATTTCTCTGTGTGTTCTTCATCCTTCAGGCAGGTTGTGGCGGGGAGGCAGATGAAAGAAACAGTGGTCTGACTGGGATCCTTACTAACGGCAGTCCCACACACTCCCTGATCCGGAAAGGGCAGAAGGCGGACAAACACATGCACTCGGAGGCGAGGGACCCGCTGGTGCCCAGCGGTTGCCAGGCAACAAATGGACAGCAAGTTCCACCTGAGGAGAGAGACCCTCATCCCTCCTCCCAAATACCTGTCCCCCGACGCAGGTAGGGACCACATGGCTAATAACTGTTATTACCTAGTAAGGCATGGAATACGTTATGGTTATTACCTGTAGCATGGTTGCTGCCTTACCCATAGTTGGGTCTATACCATTCCAGGTCCAGATGATGCAGTCATTGAACAAGGCATAGAATTTCAGAAAGTTAAAATAGCTCTAAGAATTGGCATAGCATTTCGAAAAGTGAAAACAGAATTGGGTGTTTTCACCTCAAATCCCAAAACAAATCCCAAAACAGTCCTGAATAAACTAGAGTTTAAATGGAATTGACTCGAGCCTTGTAGTGGTTCAAGCTATCCTATGGTTTGGGTATAAATGTTGTGGGGGGAGGCTTGGTCAGATGACCGCTGTTGGATTCTTAGAATGCTTTTCAGTGTTCCAGAATCAGAATAGTTCTGGAATATTCTCAAGACTTTAGAAAATAACTCGGTGTCAAAGTTCATAAGATGCATAAAGTCAAGATTGCCCAATCATGTGAGGAAAAATGGGAAAAAATGATGGTCATGTTGCTGTTGACTGATAAGCCTAAACCAATACTGCTCTTACTGTGATAGTGCCAATGAACCAATTGCTAGATTAGTCAATGCACAAATCAATGCACAAGATGTCAATGGCTTGTGTCACTGCCTTGCACACCATGGCCAACCACACAAATGTTTTCTTTTTTTTTACCTTAACATTGAGATTCAAGTATCTCACACATTTAGCGCTACAGAAGAATACCCATGTTCCACCTTGTTGAGATCTTTCATAGTAGATGACATTGTGTTGAAGCTGTCATGGATTGGACATGCAATGCTGTGGAATTATCCACTCCCTAAAATCCCCACCCCTTTCTAATCTGAAAAATCATTATTATGTCCAGGCGAGATTGACTCCTGCGACCTAATCCATGTCTCATATTCAGATGAAAGTGTTAATGCTTTCCCTTCTCTTTCTATAATCGCTGTGTCTATCCAGACTCGGTATCATTAAGCGTGTGTCTGTGTTTGTTTCTATGTTATTCTGTGAGTAGTTTGTACTGTTGTGTGTGACTCAGTGGCTGGCAGAGCGAGAGAAGCTCAAGGCTGTTTTCCCTGTGAATCACACACACACACACACACACACACGCGTGCACTGGTGTGTTGTGCAGGGCACTCTCTCTGACAGGGATCGACTGAAGAAGCACACACACAGCGGCCCAGACACAGGCAGCAGTCAGAGGGAGAGAGAGATGTGTCTGTCCAGGGACATGGCCAGCCAGGCTTTAATAGATAACTCTGTTACATAACAGACAGGAGGTCTGGGAACGTCAGACGCTACTTAAGCCTTTTTATTCACCATTTTTTTACAACCATTGATAGGTTGGAACAACTGTCTCTGTGTGAGGGGGAACTCTGTGTCTGTGTGTCTCTGTCTCTGTGTGAGGGGTGACTCTGTCTGTGTGTCTGTCTCTGTGTGAGGGGGAACTCTGTGTCCCTGTCTCTGTGTGAGGGGTGACTGTGTGTCTCTGTGTGAGGGGGGACTCTGTCTGTGTGTCTCTGTCTCTGTGTGAGGGGGAACTCTGTCTGTGTGTCTCTGTGTATGTGTCTCTGTGTGAGGGGGAACTCTGTGTCTGTGTGAGGGGGGGAACTCTGTGTCTCTGTGTATGTGTGAGGGGTGTCTGTGTGTCTCTGTGTGTGTGTCTCTGTGTGAGGGGAACTCTGTGTCTGTGTGTCTCTGTCTCTGTGTGAGGGGGAACTCTGTGTCTGTGTGTCTGTCTCTGTGTGAGTGGTGACTCTGTGTCTGTGTGTCTCTGTGTATGTGTCTCTGTGTGAGGGGGAACTCTGTGTCTGTGTGAGGGGGGGAACTCTGTGTCTCTGTGTGAGTGGTCTCTGTGTATGTGTCTCTGTGTGAGGGGGAACTCTGTGTCTGTGTGAGGGGGGAACTCTGTGTCTCTGTGTGAGGGGTGACTCTGTGTCTCTGTGTATGTGTCTCTGTGTGAGGGGGAACTCTGTGTCTGTGTCTCTGTCTCTGTGTGAGGGGGAACTCTGTGTCTGTGTGAGGGGGAACTCTGTCTCTGTGTGAGTGGTGACTCTGTGTCTGTGTGTCTCTGTGTATGTGTCTCTGTGTGAGGGGGAACTCTGTGTCTGTGTGAGGGGGGAACTCTGTGTCTCTGTGTGAGGGGGCACTCTGTGTCTCTGTGTGTGTCTCTGTGTGAGGGGGAAGTCTGTGTCTCTGTCTCTGTGTGAGGGGGAACTCTGTGTCTGTGTCTCTGTCTCTGTGTGAGGGGGAAATCTGTCTGTGTGTCTCTGTGTATGTGTCTCTGTGTGAGGGGGAACTCTGTGTCTGTGTGTCTCTGTGTGAGTGGTGACTCTGTCTGTGTGTCTCTGTGTATGTGTCTCTGTGTGAGGGGGCACTCTGTCTCTGTGTATGTGTATCTGTGTGAGGGGGGAACTCTGTGTCTGTGTGTCTCTGTCTCTGTGTGAGGGGGAAGTCTGTGTCTCTGTCTCTGTGTGACGGGGGGTCTGTGTCTCTGTCTCTGTGTGAGGCGGAAATCTGTCTGTGTGTCTCTGTGTATGTGTATCTGTGTGAGGGGGAACTCTGTGTCTGTGTGTCTCTGTCTCTGTGTGATGGGGAACTCTGTCTGTGTGAGGGGGAACTCTGTGTCTCTGTGAGGTGGGAACTCTGTGTCTGTGTGTCTCTGTCTCTGTGTGAGGGGAACTCTGTGTCTGTGTGAGGGGGGAACTCTGTGTCTCTGTGTGAGGGGGAACTCTGTGTATGTGTGTCTCTGTCTCTGTGTGAGGGGGAACTCTGTGTCTCTCTCTGTGTGAGTAGGAACTATTTGTCTGTGTGTATGTGTCTGAGTGAAGTGGAATTATGTGTCTCTCTGTAAGGGGGGGGAACTCTGTGTCTGTGTGTCTCTGTGTATGTGTGTTCTTGTGTGAGGAGGGAACTCTGTGTGTCTCTGTCTCTGTGTGAGGGGGCACTCTGTGTCTCTGTGTATGTCTCTGTGTGAGGGGGAACGCTGTGTCTGTGTGTCTGTGTGTGAGGGGGAACTCTGTGTCTGTGTGAGGGGGTAACTGTGTGTGAGGGGGGAACTCTGTGTCTGTGTGTGAGGGGGAACTCTGTGTCTGTGTGTGAGGGGGTAACTCTGTGTGAGGGGGGAACTCTGTGTCTGTGTGAGGGGGTAACTGTGTGTGAGGGGGAACTCTGTGTCTCTGTGTGAGGGGGAACTCTGTGTCTGTGTGTGCGAGCGGTAGGAGTTGCAATGTGGTTATACATTAACAAAGTTCCCTGCGGTAGTAGAGTTGCAATGAGGTCTTGATAAAATCCAATATGGTGGATCAATGAAGAACCATGACCTGATGAATGTGTTGTTGGTTTAAAATCACTGTTCTCTTATATCAGGATCATGTGAAGTTCATGTGCAGGAAATCATGTGTGATGAAAGTGTCCTCCCGGGGAGCATGCAGCAAGATTGAGCTTGCTTTCCAAAGTACGGACACTTTCTGTGTGTGTGTCACTGGGTGAGTAAGTATGTGGGTGAGAAATTCATTTCAGTGCGTGTGTGTGTGCGCAGCGCGCATGTGTTTGCAAGAGCCAGCCAACACAACAGCTGCTATGCTCACCTTTCACCTATGACTTGAAATGCCTTTTCTCCCCCAGTCTGGGTTGATGACTCCCTTACTGTCCTGCTCGATCCTCCAGCATATTAAACACACTGGCCAGGGCTGCTAACAGACTTTGTATAACGTTACATGGTCATATTTGTCGAGGCCCTTGTGGCTACATTAAACGTTTGGATTAGCTCCTCGTCTCACCCTGCTCCCCTTCAAATGAGCGTCTGCTCTATGTGGGCGTCTGTAAGCCAGTTTCTCTTAGCAGGAGAATAAGGATCAGTTACAGTCAAATAGATTCTGTCATTTATCTGCAATAAGAAGGCATTGGATATTGGTTGTTTGTATGGCTGTATTCATTCCGTGATGAAAAGGTAAAAATAAGCACAGAAAATACATAGTGGTTCATTCCACTAGTGTCCATCTGTCCCACAGTTCAATGCTACAGTCTGTTGTATAGTTTTATGGTCTGACTATAGACAGTTTCTTGTTGTAAGCTACTTCTTCACAGTGTAATTGAGCATTTGCCTTGTTTCACCTCTCAGCTGTCACACTTGTGTACGTGTGTGTTTGTTTCACCTCTCACACCCTAGCCAGGCACTCTTTAAGAGGCAGTGGTTTGTAGAGTTGGGCAATGTGTTCAGTTCAGGCCTTTATCACTGTGTTACTGTTTGTCCTGCAGACAAGCCCAGACAAGCTTCTCTGCAACTAAAAGAGGAGGGACTTGGGTGGGGGCAGCTTTTTGGTAGCCCGAGTACCAGTCTCTTTAGCTAATCCACTCCCTGTACTTCCTGTCATGTGACTAAGAGACTGGCCTTTCTGCTATCTTCAAATCAGTCACAATACGATGCAGAGTTCGATTTGGCAGCTTCTCTTCTAAAACCATTGACAACTGTGCTGTTTTCAAGGGATTGTTAGATACATTTTATATCACCTCTTGACGAGCATAATCAGAACTGCACATGTCCAATTATTCCACATGTATCTCTATCATCAGAGTCATGCAGCGAGTAACTGCATGTTTTTCATGATCAGTAAACCTCAATTAAGCATGCATTTTCAAATATGTGAGGGTAGGCTATCCATTGGGCATGTGAGCAAACAACAGGGCATTTAGCTTGCTTCATCAGAGATTAGGCTTTTGGAAAGAGCTTGACATTCGCAAGTCCTCTTGGTGGTAAAGTTGTCAGTCGGACCACTGTCATCTCTATAGATTGCAAGCAAATCAACCAATATTTGGATATATCCATCTAGTTTATCCAGTTAGTTTGTTAACTAGCCATATTTGGATATATCCATCTAGTTTATCCAGTTAACTAGGCAAGTCAACCAATATTTGGATATATCCATCTAGTTTATCTAGTTAGTTGAGAGATATCATGTCTACCCTCACGTATCTCAAAATGCAAAAGGCACTGGCACATCTGAGCTATCTTTGTTGCAGGTGCATGGTAACAATTGAATAACATGAGAGAGAGAAATGAAGAAACCAGTGTGCGGGTTTCTACTTTCTACCCTCGCGTATCTGAAATGACATGATCAACTGATGTTTACTGGTCATGAAAAACATGCACTTACTTGTTGTAGCCTATAACTTTGATTATGATAAGAGCTAAATGTGCGCAATTGTTTTGCATGGAATATTTGGACATTTGTAGTTCGGAATATGCTCTTCAAGAGGTCATGATGTTACAACCGAATAGACGCCCACATGTCAATGGTTTTAGTGGACCTGCGGGTCTCCTTGCCCCTCAGCAGAAAAATCGAACGCTCTGTACCTTATTGTGACATTTTATTGTTAATTACCTACATGAACATTGTATCATTAAGGACCTTGAGAAAAACAGAGGATCAGATCCTGATTCGATCACCCTAACAGCCATCCTCAAATCACAATGATTATGCAAATATTGGAACTTTGTTTCTCCACAGAACACGTTGGTATCTGCTTGCTAAGCAACCATTTTTTGTTTGTCCAGATATTATCAGTCTGTCAAAAGTTGCTAGCTCATGTCTAAATTCTCAAACTAAATACATACTGCAATTTGAACCACAGAACAGTTTGTTTTAATTTAAAGCCTCAGATACAACAACTTGCCTAGCTAACAGCTAAATGTTTGTTTTTGACTTTGTTATAAATTCTGATTCTATTTTTGATGCGCCACATGTTTTCCTGGAAAACATTCATGTTTTTTCCAACAACCAATGAGCAACTCTGCCGTAAATCCAGCATTTATTGAACTTTGAGATTACCGAAATGCCAGTCTCTTTGGCAATGACTCAGTCTAGTTTTTTGGCTGGTTTGTTGTGAAATGCTTTGTTTTCTTTACTCTTCTCCTGTAGGTTTTGGCTCGGAGGCAGTTGTGAATGGAAATACTGCCCCAGCCTGCTTGTACAAGGCCAATGCGACCTAATTTCTCTATGTCAACGCTGTGAGAGATTGCCACTGATAGGTCCGTCAGTCTATCTTTAGGCAAAAAAACGTATTTAGTCAGCCGCCAAGTTCTCCCACTTAAAAAGATGAGAGAGGCCTGTAATTTTCATCATAGGTACACTTCAACTATGACAGACAAAATGAGAAAAAAAATCCAGAAAATCACATTGTAGAATTTTTTAAATGAATTTATTTGCAAATTATGGTGGAAAATAAGTATTTGGTCACCTACAAACAAGCAAGATTTCTGGCTCTCACAGACCTGTAACTTCTTCTTTAAGAGGCTCCTCTGTCCTCCACTCGTTACCTGTATTAATGGCACTTGTTTGAACTTGTTATCAGTATAAAAGACACCTGTCCACAACCTCAAACAGTCACACTCCAAACTCCAATATGGCCAAGAAACAAAATTGTAGACCTGCCCAAGGCTGGGAAGACTGAATCTGCAATAGGTAAGCAGCTTGGTTTGAAGAAATCAACTGTGGGAGCAATTATTAGGAAATGGAAGACATACAAGACCACTGATAATCTCCCTCGATCTGGGGCTCCACGCAAGAGCTCACCCCTTGGGGTCAAAATGATCACAAGAACGGTGAGCAAAAATCCCAGAACCACACGGGGGGCACCTAGTGAATGACCTGCAGAGAGCTGGGACCAGACGTGTGCCAGACGTGTCCCCCTGCTTAAGCCAGTACATGTCCAGGCCCGTCTGAAGTTTGCTAGAGAGCATTTGGATGATCCAGAAGAAGATTGGGAGAATGTCATATGGTCAGATGAAACCAAAATATAACTTTTTGGTAAAAACTCAACACGTCATGTTTGGAGGACAAAGAATGCTGAGTTGCATCCAAAGAACACCATACCTACTGTGAAGCATGGGGGTGGAAACATCATGCTTTGGGGCTGTTCTTCTGCATTGAAGCTCGTCTGGAGGTTAGTTAACATAGTGTCCAAAGAAGGGCCAGAAGTATACAGAATGGTGTCATCTGCGTAGAGGTGGATTAGAGAATCACCAGCAGCAAGAGCGACATCATTGATGTATACAGAGAAGAGAGTTAGCCCGGACAACAGGCCCTCCGAATTGACACACTGAGCTCTATCAGAGAAGTAGTTGGTAAACCAGGCGAGGCAATCATTTGAGAAACCAAGGCTGTTGAGTCTGACAATAAGAATGGTGATTGACAGAGTCCTTGCTGAGTGGCCTTTCAGGTTATGTCGATATAGGACTCGTTTTTACTGTGGATATAGATACTTTTGTACCTGTTTCCTCTAGCATCTTCACAAGGTCTTTTGCTGTTGTTCTGGGATTGATTTGCATTTTTTGCACCAAAATACGTTCATCTCTAGGAGACAGAACGCGTCTCCTTCCTGAGCGGTATGACGGCTGTGTGGTCCCATGATATTTATTCTTGCATACCATTGTTTGTACAGATGAACGTGGTACCGTCAGGCATTTGGAAATTGCTCCCAAGGATGAACCAGACTTGTTGAGGTCTACAATATAATTTTTCTGAGGTCGACAAGACAGCCTACAGGGAGGAGGTGATCATCTCCACCCCGCTGATCATCTACACTGGGGCCAGACTAGGGTGCGTGCTCAGCCCTCTCCTGTACTCCCTGTTCACCCATGACTGCGTGGCCATGCACGCCTCCAACTCAATCATCAAATTTGCAGACGAAACTACAGTGGTCGGCTTGATTACCAACAACGACGAGACGGCCTACAGGGAGGAGGTGAGGGCCCTCGGAGTGTGGTGTCAGGAAAATAACCTCACACTCAACGTCAACAAAACAAAGGAGATGATCGTGGACTTCAGGAAACAGCAGAGGGAGCATCCCCTTATCCACATTGATGGGACGGTAGTGGAGAGGGTAGTAAGTGTCTTAAGTTCCTCGACGTACACATCACGGACAAACTGAAATGGTCCACCCACACACACAGCGTGGTGAAGAAGGCGCAACAGCCCATCCATATATTTTTATGTACATTTTCTTATTCATTCCTTTACACTTGTGTGTAAAAGGTAGTTGTTGTAAAATTGTTAGATTACTCGTTGGTTATTACTGCATGGTCGGAACCAGAAGCACAAGCATTTCGCTACACTCGCATTAACATCTGTTAACCATGTGTATGTGACCAATAAAACGTGATTTATTTTGGCTGATTTCTTTTGATTTTCCCATGGTGTCAAGCAAAGAGGCACTGAGTTTGAAGGTAGGCCTTGAAATACATCCACAGGTACACCTCCAATTGACTCAAATTATGTCAATTAGCCTATCAGAAGCTTCTAAAGCCATGACATAATTTTCTAGAATTTTCCAAGCTGTTTAAAGGCACAGTCAACTTAGTCAGTCAACCCGTCTGACCCACTGGAATTGTGATACAGTGAATTATAATTGAAATAATCTGTCTGTAAACAATTGTTGGAAAAATGACTTGTGTCATGCACAAAGTAGATGTCCAAATCGACTTGCCAAAACTATAGCTTGTTAACAAGAAATGTGTGTAGTGGTTGAAAAACGAGTTTTAATGACTCCAACCTAAGTTTATGTAAACTTCCGACTTCAACTGTAGGTACGTAGTTTGATGAGGAAAACAAATATTGAATAGATTTTTGAAAAAGGCTGTAAATATAACAAATGGTGGAAAAAGGCTGTAAATATAACAAATGGTGGAAAAAGTGAAGGGGTCTGAATGCAAACACACACACACCCTTGCAGAGTCGTCATCTGTCTTCAGAAGTGAAGTTTGCTCTGTGTGAGTGAAGGTCAAAGCAACAACCTGCCTGGTCTCTGTCTCAGTCTGGATCTCATTGAGACTGGAAGGTGAACCTCCAACCCTCTCTCCCCCAACCTCTTCTCCCTAGTCCTATATACAGGCCCTTTCATAAAGGGCTGTCGTGTCTTGACTATCATTGTGTTTGACTGTTATTTTATAAAATAATTACATACCACTATTACGCAATTAAATTAATCATATAACAATTAATTAAGTAGTAATCGGGGGCACCACGGGAAAAATGATTTAACAAGTTACTATCTCCAGACTAAACTCTAAGATATAAATTTCACTTTTATTAGTAATTTCGTTAATTCTTATTTACCTTATCAGTCTTATTCTGACCTTCGTAATATCCTATACATCTTCACAAACCCTAGTCTCCATGATGAATCATATATGAGTCATATACAAATTGGGTTAACCGTCCTGCTGTGCTCCGGTTGAATTGGACCGACAAATGTAGTAAAACATTTAATTGAATCGGATTGTCATAAGGTTCCATGACTTTGTCCACACCGGGCATCTGAACACACAAAATACATTTTGATGAGTTTCATAACATTTCGGGTATTTTATTTAACGGTTGGCACCTGAGGTGTTCCCGGTCAAAAATGGCAGGTCATTTGAAATTAATGGGTGAGACTACAATTACTGTATAAAATTGAGTTCCAGCATATGTCCATTCATCAGATGGACACACTTCCTCTCCCAGACCCTCACATGCATATGTGTTTGAGCACACACACACACACACACACACACACACACACACACACACACACACACACACACACACACACACTCACTCACTCCCCATCTTGGCTTCCATGGCAACCCCCACAGGAACCTTTCCCCAATAGATTCTTTCCCCCACGGGGACCACACCTGTTGGCATTCTCACAAACCAATCGCAACATTGTTTCATAATATATATAACTTTTCTCGCAGCTCTGGTATATAAAGCTTTTTTGAGGTCTTGCTCACAATTCATTCTGTGGCAGCACAATGACCAAACAATATACTGTATGTTAGGCTCTTGATCATATCATTGATCATGACACTTGTGAGTGAGTTGTATGAGCTCAGGTGAATGAGGCCTACAGGCCATAAATAGCAAATAGAAGTTCAAAACTTGTAATGTACACAATAACTTAAGTTGATAAAAAGATCTAACACAACATTAGGTGATAATAAATGTATTATTATGGATTTATAATCAGCTACAATGGGGCAGTCATTTTGGAATGCGAACACAGAATTAATTAACATGAAAATAACTAACATTAAACGAACAACAGGAGGGTTAATGATTGATTTACTAACTAACTAATCATGCATAATTACATAAACAGGACAACTTACACATTGATTACTACACAATGCAATGAAAGGTCCCTAGTGGACTAAACCGATTTGACGGCTTGTTACACAAAATGACCGATTCAAAAGAGAGGGAAAGGGAGAGCCAAAGGAATTACACTATCGTACAGACAGTTGAGAACTATGCTCATGGAAATGCGAATACTTCGCACATGAACGGTCGCTCATTCGATATAATTGCATTGCACATATTTACGGAGAGTAATTCGACAGAAAGTCTCTGGTTGTGTAAGTAGAATGGATCTTTCAAAGTACTGACTGACTCACTCACTCACTCACTCACTCACTCCGTCTCATGCTACCACTAGTGTGAAAGCACCGCCAGCATTCAAAAGTGACCAAAACATCAGCCAGGAAGCATAGGAACTGAGAAGTAGTCTGTGGTCACCACCTGTAGAACCACTCCTTTATTGGGGGTGTCTTGCTAATTGCCTATAATTTCCACCTGTTGTCTATTCCATTTGCACAGCATTTATTGTCAATCAGTTTTGCTTCCTAAGTGGACAGTTTGATTTCACAGAAGTATGATTGACTTGGAGTTACATTGTGTTGTTTAAGTGTTCCCTTTATTTTTTTTAGCAGTGTATTTTGCCTGTTCTGAATTATTTTGACCGGCAGGTGCCACTTGTCTTGTCTTGATCAAAGCCTTGAGTAATGAATCTATTTTCAACCAAATTGTCTGTAAATGGTTAATGCTTCAGGAAGCTTAGTTTCCCCATCACTAGCTGTAATCACTTTATCAAGCAGCCAAACTGCTTGCACCAATCCCTTGTAATTAAAGTAAAATATTGTGAAATACAAATGCCTCCTCAATAAATGTAATTCATCCATCCATTTATTCCTTCCGATTACTGTAGCATTTACTTTTTTACAGTATAATATCGTACATTTTACAACAACAAAAAATTTGCCAAATGAAATACAGACCTTTGCTCGCCACCAAGCTAGCTGCCTGTAAGATACTGTCAAATTCATGGCAACAAGACCTGATCACCATGGCAACCCCTTTGCACAATAATACACTTACATAAGACCTGATCACAACCACCACAGTTCTCTCTCTTTCTCTCTGTCCTCCCACCCCTTCTCAGACCAGATGCAGCTGCTCCCCCTTTCCCTGTTTTGTCTGTCTCTACGGTCTCCGTCTGTCTCAGCAGAAGAAAAAGAAAGGGCAGTAAGAGAGTTGTTTGGCTGATATAGAAGGATATTTCATGGTTAAAATCTGCTCCAAACCCTCTTCATGTCCTTTATCTTTCCCATCTTTCTTTCTCCCTTTCCATCTCTGTGACCTCTCCCCTTCCCATTAACCCTTCCCCCTCTCTCCAAGTCACAGATCACAGCTGACCGGTTGGAGTGACTCTACTTGTTTCACCTTTGATTTCAATATGCTGCCACATATGACCCATCCAGTGGCAATGCATGTGTGATCAACTGTCGACCCCGTCCAGATTGTACAAGCTGCTGTACAAATCAAGGGCCCAGGTCTGAGTTTAGAAACCCTGCTATAACGGAACATAGTGCCGCGGTCACAGTTCATTTAACATAGATGTTTAGCTTATTTTCTCCCCACTGTTGTTAGGCAACATGTGCTGAGGTATTTCTAAACCCGCTGAATCAGGCTCAACTTTCCACGTTCAACATGGATGGTTTCCTAGTCTCTTCCAACGATGTCACTAAAACTATTCTGGACATAGTGAGAGGGGGGCACTAAATGTGATACATCCTACACTGTGTTTACTCAACCATTACCTTGGCTTCTGTGGAGAGAGAGGGGGTTAACTCCTGCACTTCTGTGAAGATAATATGGAGCTTTCTGGCAGAAGGACGGTCACAAAGGTCAGCTGGTGTGTTCTAGTACCAACACACCAGAGCAAACCACAAGGACCTGAGTGAGTGTGTCCCGTCAGTGCAGAGAGAGAGGACTGAGCTGTCCTATCAAAGCCCTGTCGTCCTCTCACTAGTCAGGGACCTCACGATAGGTTGTTATCATTATTTTCATGATACTTAGGTGCCGAAATGATATGTATTGTGATTCTCACAGTAGCCCAGTGGGCCAGTAACCAAAAGGTCACTGGTTCGAATCCCAGTGCCAACTATGTTAAACATCTGTCGATGTGCCCTTGCGCAAGGCACTTAACCCTAACTGCTCATGTAAGTTGACCTCGATAAGAACATCTGATAAATGACTAAAATGAACAGTATATGTATTGCGAGCTGATGTTCCACACATATTGCTCACTACATGTCTTCTGCAGAGAGACAAGAGAGAGCAGGACAAAATGAGTTCTGATCAGTCAGGGAAATAAAAGTGATGAAAACATGTTGGTTCACTATTTAAAAAGAAGATTTAAAGATTTTTTTGATCTCAAATTGATACTCAAACATAAAATAAGATTGTCAAATATTGATATAATTTTGTTAAAAAATAATATTGCGATGTGTTAGTGAATTCCCCCCATCGCTAATGATACCACCATGGCAATACTTGAAAATGAAAATGCCCCAGGGTGGATGATATATCTCATTGAAGCTGATAGTGTACGTGCGTGCATATGCTTGTGCTGTGTCGGCGTGTCTTACCTAATTCCTCCGACTGCTTACCAATCCACCCCCACATCTTAATAATTATTTCTCTTCCACCACCTTTTTTCTCAGCTCAGCGACCCCCCCCCCCTCTATCTACTGTCTACACAGCAGGGAGGAGGAACACCACCAAACGTTTCAGTCTACATTTGACAGAATCCTCCGGAAAAGCTTATTTCACCACCAGGCTTTTCTTCGGTCTCCTTTTTCAACCGGTTGGTTTGGGTCTGTCCTGAATGTACAATAAACAATAGGAGCCAGCGACTCTAGCCCACCACATATTCTGCCCCTGAGGCCTGGCTAGTTTGTGGTTAAGGAAAAGGCATCCATCTAAAAACACTGTGGCTGGAAAAAAGTATATCCAGGTTTGCCCACTGTTCAGATGTTCACTTTTTTCTGCTCTCCAAAAAGTATTTGGTAACACTTCACTTGGAACAACTTCTTATGAAGTGTTATATTGTTATATTATAAACGTCAGAGTTCGGTGTGTGTGCCTGTGTGTATGTTTGTGCAGCTAAGGAGAGGTTGGAGTTCTTCTTTTTTACAGGCATGGTTACCAGCTGTGACTTTCTCTGGTTTCACTTCAACTTGTGATGGAGCTCTGCTTTGCTGGGACTCTGTGTCATCCCTGGTCTATATGGCACCGTACCCGAACCGGCCGCGCGCGCCATCGTGCGCAAATGGATTTTGTCCCCCCACACCAAACGCGATCACGACACACAGGTTGAAATATCAAAACAAACTCTGAACCAATTTATATTAGTTTGGGGACAGGTCGAAAAGCATTAAACACTTATGGCAATTTATCTAGCTAGCTTGCAGTTGCTAACTAATTTGTTAACTATTTAGCTAGCTTGCTGTTGCTAGCTAATTTGTCCTGGGATATAAACGTTGAGTTGTTGTTTTACCCGAAATGCACAAAATCCTCTACTCCAACAATTAATCCACACATAAAATGGTCAACCGATGGCACGTGGTTATATGCTTCTATAAACCAATGAGGAGATGGGAGAGACTTGCACCACCTTCAGTGTCACAAATAGAACTGACTTCTACTTTAGCGCTTGGCAATGCAGACGCTCGTTGGTGTGCGCGAGTAGTGTGGGTGCAATGATTGAATAACATGGATGTTTACATTTATTTTGCAACGGATGCGAGTGGTGTGGTTTAGATTTACAGCACAACATCACCTTCAACGCTGTTATCAGACTAGTGTGTGTGTGTGTGTGTGTGTGTGTGTGTTGCATTTGTGTGGTACATTGCACATCACTGTGTGTGTGTGAGTTATTGTGTGCATGTCATAGTACCAGTCAAAAGTTTGGACACAACTACTCATTCCAGGGTTTTCCTTTATTTTACATTGTAGAATAATAGTGAAGACATCAAACCTATGAAATGTAGTAACCAAAAAAGTGTTAAACAAATGTAAATATACAGTACCTTGCGAAAGTATTCGGCCCCCTTGAACTTTGCGACCTTTTGCCACATTTCAGGCTTCAAACATAAAGATATAAAACTGTATTTTTTTGTGAAGAATCAACAAGAAGTGGGACACAATCATGAAGTGCAACGACATTTATTGGATATTTCAAACTTTTTTTAACAAATCAAAAACTGAAAAATTGGGCGTGCAAAATTATTCAGCCCCTTTACTTTCAGTGCAGCAAACTCTCTCCAGAAGTTCAGTGGGGACCTCTGAATGATCCAATGTTGACCTAAATGACTGGTGATAAATACAATCCACCTGTGTGTAATCAAGTCTCCGTATAAATGCACCTGCACTGTGATAGTCTCAGACGTCCGTTAAAAGCGCAGAGAGCATCATGAAGAACAAGGAACACACCAGGCAGGTCCGAGATACTGTTGTGAAGAAGTTTAAAGCCGGATTTGGATACAAAAATATTTCCCAAGCTTTAAACATCCCAAGGAGCACTGTGCAAGCGATAATATTGAAATGGAAGGAGTATCAGACCACTGCAAATCTACCAAGACCTGGCCGTCCCTCTAAACTTTCAGCTCATACAAGGAGAAGACTGATCAGAGATGCAGCCAATAGGCCCATGATCACTCTGGATGAACTGCAGAGATCTACAGCTGAGGTGGGAGACTCTGTCCATAGGACAACAATGAGTTGTATATTGCACAAATCTGGCCTTTATGGAAGAGTGGCAAGAAGAAAGCCATTTCTTAAAGATATCCATAAAAAGTGTTGTTTAAAGTTTGCCACAAGCCACCTGGGAGACACACCAAACATGTGGAAGAAGGTGCTCTGGTCAGATGAAACCAAAATTGAACTTTTTGGCAACAATGCAAAACGTTATGTTTGGCGTAAAAGCAACACAGCTCATCACCCTGAACACACCATCCCCACTGTCAAACATGGTGGTGGCAGCATCATGGTTTGGGCCTGCTTTTCTTCAGCAGGGACAGGGAAGATGGTTAAAATTGATGGGAAGATGGATGGAGCCAAATACAGGACCATTCTGGAAGAAAACCTGATGGAGTCTGCAAAAGACCTGAGACTGGGACGGAGATTTGTCTTCCAACAAGACAATGATCCAAAACATAAAGCAAAATCTACAATGGAATGGTTCAAAAATAAACATATCCAGGTGTTAGAATGGCCAAGTCAAAGTCCAGACCTGAATCCAATCGAGAATCTGTGGAAAGAACTGGAAACTGCTGTTCACAGATGCTCTCCATCCAACCTCACTGAGCTCGAGCTGTTTTGCAAGGAGGAATGGTAAAAAAATCAGTCTCTCGATGTGCAAAACTGATAGAGACATACCCCAAGCGACTTACAGCTGTAATCGCAGCAAAAGGTGGCGCTACAAAGTATTAACTTAAGGGGGCTGAATAATTTTGCACGCCCAATTTTTCAGTTTTTGATTTGTTAAAAAAGTTTGAAATATCCAATAAATGTCGTTCCACTTCATGATTGTGTCCCACTTGTTGTTGATTCTTCACAAAAAAATACAGTTTTATATCTTTATGTTTGAAGCCTGAAATGTGGCAAAAGGTCGCAAAGTTCAAGGGGGCCGAATACTTTCGCAAGGCACAAGTCCATATTATGGCAAGAACAGCTCAAATAAGCAAAGAGAAACGACAGTTCATCATTACTTAAAACCTCTTAGAGCTATCCCCCTACTTTTTAAAATTTCCGCCTGAAGACATACCCAAATCTAACAGCCTGTAGCTCAGGCACAGAACCAAGGATATGCATATTCTTGGTACCATTTGAAAGAAAACACTGTGCTGTTAAATGTGGAAACATGGGCATTTCTGACTCCTAGATGTGACTGTGGAGAGGCCTGTGCTGTTAAATGGGGAAACATTGGCATTTCTGACTCCTAGATTTGACTGGAGAGTCCTGTGCTGTTAGATGGGGAAACATTGGCATTTCTGACTCCTAGATGTGACTGTGGAGAGGCCTGTGCTGTTAGATGGAGATCATGGGCATTTCTGACTCCTAGATGTGACTGTGGAGAGGCCTGTGCAGTTAGATGGGGATCATGGGCATTTCTGACTCCTAGATGTGACTGTGGAGAGGCCTGTGCTGTTAAATGTGGAAACATGGGCATTTCTGACTCCTAGATTTGACTGGAGAGTCCTGTGCTGTTAGATGGGGAAACATTGGCATTTCTGACTCCTAGATGTGACTGTGGAGAGGCCTGTGCTGTTAGATGGAGATCATGGGCATTTCTGACTCCTAGATGTGACTGTGGAGAGGCCTGTGCAGTTAGATGGGGATCATGGGCATTTCTGACTCCTAGATGTGACTGTGGAGAGGCCTGTGCTGTTAAATGGGGAAACATTGGCATTTCTGACTCCTAGATGTGACTGGAGAGGCCTGTGCTATTAAATGGGGAAACAGGTTGTTAGCTCTCTGACTCTCACTTTCTCTATGTTCTCAATGTGTATAACTATGTCATATTTATGTCTCTAAGTACTTTTATTCTGTTTCTGAATGTATTTGTCTTTATTGGTTGTAGTTGTCTCTCTCTCTGTGAGTGAGTGAGAGTGCTGACTGCCGAGGGTTCACAGTGCTCTACTGACGCCTTGGTTGTAGTTGTCTCTCTCTCTGTGAGTGAGTGAGAGTGCTGACTGCCGAGGGTTCACAGTGCTCTACTGACACCTTGGTTGTAGTTGTCTCTCTCTCTGTGAGTGAGTGAGAGTGCTGACTGCCGAGGGTTCACAGTGCTCTACTGACGCCTTGGTTGTAGTTGTCTCTCTCTCTGTGAGTGAGTGAGAGTGCTGACTGCCGAGGGTTCACAGTGCTCTACTGACGCCTTGGTTGTTGGATTTCTTTCAGCTGTTTCGCTTCACATGTTTCCATCGCTATTTCTTGCAGCTGCGTGTTTACACTATGGGGCTCTACGCTGGAGCCTCGTAAGAGTTCCTACTAATACACACATACTGGCAAGCTCGGTCACACATGTACGCATGCACACACACTGGCTCAGGCCCCAGTAGGCCGCTTGTTGTTGAGAGAGAGAGATCCCTCAACCCTAAGGCGTGTGGGTGATGGGCCATGCCTGCACTCACCACAAATGTGGCTGCTATCCCTCTTTTGCTCGCTGTTTCTCTCTCTCTTTATCTCTAACTCGCTCTCTCTTCTCCCCCATCATCTAGCTTGCCTTTTGAGTTTTCTCCCTCTCTCAGTCTTTCTTATGAAAAGTTAATAATCAGCATTTTCTGGGCCTGTGTGTGTCTTTCTCTTTGCCCTGCAGATACTTTGCTTCATGAAGTGAAAGTTCAGAGTTGGTTTGGAGGAGAGGTTTGGTTCCATGTGTTTTTGTTTCAAGACACCCTCTCCTCCTCCAGCCCTGTGTGTTGTGATCCTAGACTCTTTCTCCTGCTCCAGGGTTTTTCGTTGTCTCAATCTATTTCCCTTCCTTCTTGTACTCCTCCATCTCCCCAGTCAGAGTAGTACTGTACACAGGACCGCCCTCTTCGTTAACGACATGCACACTGAGTTGTCTATGAGGTTTTCTTCAACATCGAGAGAACAGAAAACGTCAATTATTCATCAGCCCTTTGAAATGACTTAACATCTCGGTGAGGTCTGAAACACCTCAAGGCTCCAATGGTTTTGGTTATGTAAATGGATTTGAATATGATTTGAATGAATGTCAGAGGCTTTTCAAGCAGAGTAGAACAACTGTTTCCGCCTGGTGGAGTTTTGTTGCCTGATGCCTTGCTAAATATGGCAACAACATATGGAACCTACAACGTCAACCAAATAAACTGAAGTGTTATTTGCTGTGTGTGTGTGTGTGTGTGTGTGTGTGTGTGTGTGTGTGTGTGTGTGTGTGTGTGTGTGTGTGTGTGTGTGTGTGTGTGTGTGTGTGTGTGTGTGTGTGTGTGTGTGTGTGTGTGTGTGTGCGCGCGCGCACAGGATATTCTCCAGTGTTACCTAGTGATGATTTTTCAGTGCAACAGTTTTTTTTGTGTTGATTCAGGAGATAGTTTTACTCAGTGGAGAGTAAAACATTCCCATCAAAACACCGCCCCTGCAGGTTAAAATGTTTACTATTGTTTTTAATATCTTTGTTTTTGCATGTACATTGATTGATTGATTGATTGATTGATTGATTCATCTTGTGCTTCACAAAGTTGAATAATAATGTTTTTTAGAAACTAATCCAATCAGTTTGGATTTATTGCACCTGTTACTGGAAAAGTTGTTTCAGTGATTTAGGTAGTCTCCTCACAGTGTTTAACCCTGACATTCTGAATGAAGGTTGTTTCAGTGATTTAGGTAGTCTCCTCACAGTGTTTAACCCTGACATTCTGAATGAAGGTTGTTTCAGTGATTTAGGTAGTCTCCTCACAGTGTTTAACCCTGACATTCTGAATGAAGGTTGTTTCAGTGATTTAGGTAGTCTCCTCACAGTGTTTAACCCTGACATTCTGAATGAAGGTTGTTTCAGTGATTTAGGTCGTCTCCTCAGTGTTTAACCCTGACATTCTGAATGAAGGTTGTTTCAGTGATTTAGGTCGTCTACTCACAGTGTTTAACCCTGACATTCTGAATGAAGGTTGTTTCAGTGATTTAGGTCGTCTACTCACAGTGTTTAACCCTGACATTCTGAATGAAGGTTGTTTCAGTGATTTAGGTAGTCTCCTCACAGTGTTTAACCCTGACATTCTGAATGAAGGTTGTTTCAGTGATTTAGGTCGTCTACTCACAGTGTTTAACCCTGACATTCTGAATGAAGGTTGTTTCAGTGATTTAGGTAGTCTCCTCACAGTGTTTAACCCTGACATTCTGAATGAAGGTTGTTTCAGTGATTTGGGTAGTCTCCTCACAGTGTTTAACCCTGACATTCTGAATGAAGGTTGTTTCAGTGATTTAGGTCGTCTCCTCACAGTGTTTAACCCTGACATTCTGAATGAAGGTTGTTTCAGTGATTTAGGTAGTCTCCTCACAGTGTTTAACCCTGACATTCTGAATGAAGGTTGTTTCAGTGATTTAGGTAGTCTCCTCACAGTGTTTAACCCTGACATTCTGAATGAAGGTTGTTTCAGTGATTTAGGTAGTCTCCTCACAGTGTTTAACCCTGACATTCTGAATGAAGGTTGTTTCAGTGATTTAGGTAGTCTCCTCACAGTGTTTAACCCTGACATTCTGAATGAAGGTTGTTTCAGTGATTTAGGTAGTCTCCTCACAGTGTTTAACCCTGACATTCTGAATGAAGGTTGTTTCAGTGATTTAGGTAGTCTCCTCACAGTGTTTAACCCTGACATTCTGAATGAAGGTTGTTTCAGTGATTTAGGTAGTCTCCTCAGTGTTTAACCCTGACATTCTGAAGGAAGGTTGTTTCAGTGATTATATTATGCATATTTTAAGCATATATTTTTCTTTTCAGTCTCCTCCATCTCCACTGTAATAATATTAATAATTATTATATAAAATGAACAAATTCATTGAAAGACATGTGTGAAGGCCAACTTACAGAGGAGGAACTTTGAGGCAATTCAATGTTTTCAGTCTGGAAAAACACCAGGGCTTGATAGTAATATCCAGAAGAGGTATATCAGACCTTTTTTGATGTACTCAAACATCCATTATTAGCAGGAGGAGTAAAACAAGGCTGTCCGTTGTCTCCATATCATTTAGTATAGCCATTGAAATGCTAGCTATTAAAATTAGATCCAACAAGAACATCAAAGGGTTTAGAAATCCAAGGGATAAAAACTAAAGTGCCAATGACTCTTCTTTTTTCTTCTTCAATCTGGATCCCTGCACAGTGTCATTGAAGATCTTGATCACTTTTCTTTCCTCTCTGGACTAAAATCTAATTAGGACAAGTGTACCATATTACGTATTGGATTGTTAAAAGACAAAGTGTTTACCTTGTAGTTTACCAATAAATGGGCGGAAGGTGAAGTAGACTTACTTGGTATTCATATCTCAAACAATATAAATGAACTTCAATAGAATGTTTGCAAAAACAGATACGATTCTGCAACCATGGAGAGGTAAATACATGTCTATTTATGGAAAAACTCTTTGGTCCTATCACAGTTTACTTACTAATGGCGTTGCCTACTCCAGACAACTAATGTCTTTAATCATATGAGTAAAACATATTTCATTTGATTTAGAATGCTAAGCCAGACAAAATTAAACGTGCTTATTTATATAATGATTATGAGTTTGGGGGGGGGAGGGGGGCTAAAATTATGAAATATTAAATATTTAAACGTCTCACTAAAAGCTTCACTCATACATACTGTACCCAAAATGGTTCTCCAGTAGATAATTAAGAAGGGTACATCCTTTGTTCGAAAATTGCCTTTTGCCTTTTATACAGACTACAATTTCTCATTTCTGACTTATTGAAAATGAAATGTTGTTTTAAAGTATCACCCATTCCTAAACAAGACATACAAAGCTGGTTACAATTTAAGTTTTATCCTCCAGAAAATATAGATAAAGACATTTACACAAACACTGATATTTAACCCTTTCTCGTATGCTGAGTCTCCTCCTACACATCTGAACAGCCAATGCATCCCTGCTGCGAGACAGAACCTTAGTGAGATCTGTTCTTCCTCACTTCATCTGACCTGACCTCTACCCCAAAGTGCTCACTCCTCCCCAACTTACAGCTGTCATGGTGACTGGTATCAGACTGTGTCTCTTCTCCCAGAGGATCCTTCCCAGAGGATCCCTGATGGCTAACAATAACATATCCTGACATAATGTAAACATTATACATTACTCTGTCTCCCTCAGTGACATAAGTATATTTCATATTCACAGAACCCAACAGGAGACTGCGTGAATCAGGCCTTCATGGTTGAATTGCTGCAAATAAATAACTACTAAAGAACAGCAATAAGAAGAAGAGACTTGCTTGGGTCAAGAAACATGAGCAATGGACATTAGACCGGTGGATATCTGTCCGTTGGTCTGGAGTCCAAATTTGAGATTTTTGTTTCCAATCGCCGTTTCTTTGTGAGACGCATCGTAGGTGAACGGATGAACTCCGCATGTGTGGTTCCCACCGTGAAGCATGGAGGAGGAGGAGGTGTGGGGGTGCTTTGCTGGTGACACTGTTTGTGATTTATTTAGAATTCAAGGCACACTTAACCAGCATGGCTACCACAGCATTCTGCAACGATACACCATCCCATCTGGTTTGTGCTTAGTTGGACTATCATTTGTTTTTTTAACAGGACAATGAGCCAACACACCTCCAATAGGGGTCGACCAATTCTGATTTTCAATGCCGATACCGATTATTGAAGGACCAAAAAAAGCAGATACCAATTCATCGGCCGATTTTGTATATACAGTTGAAGTCTGAAGTTTACATACACTTATGTTGGAGTCATTCAAATTTGTTTTTCAACCACTCCACAAATTTCTTGTTAACAAACTATAGTTTTGGGAAGTCAGGTAGGACATCTACTTTGTGCATGACACAAGTAATTTTTCCAACAATTGTTTACAGACAGATTATTTAACTTATAATTCACTGTATCACAATTCCATTGGGTCAGAAGTTGACATACACTAAGTTCACTGTGCCTTTAAACAACTTGGAAAATTCCAGAAAATGATGTCATGGCTTTAGAAGCTTCTGATAGGCTAATTGACATCATTTGAGTCAATTGGAGGTGTACCTGTGGATGTATATCAAATCCTACTGTCAAACTCAGTGCTTCTTTGCTTGACATCATTGGAAAATCAAAATAAATCAGCCAAGACCTCAGAGAAATAATTGTAGACCTCCACAAGTCTGGTTCATCCTTGGGAGCGATTTCCAAATGCCTGACGGTACCACGTTCATCTGTACAAACAATAGTATTGTCGTGTCTTTGGCAATGCTGGATTATTTGATATGACATGCTATTCTATAAAATAATAATTTCTCCGTAATTAATATCACCTGATTGAGCTAATCATGTAAATGTAATTAACTAGAGAGTCAGGCACCATGAAATAATATTTATAGAGCTGTTATCTTCCGAATAAACTCTTAAAGACCTAGTAATATTTTACATCAATAGCAGTCAATATTAATCTTCATCTTAATTCAGTCTCATCTGAAAGTGGTAAATTCTTGGTTATCTGCACGAACCCTGGCTAACAATTTGAATCAGAAATACAAAATTGGGTTTAATTATTTATTTACTAAACACCTAACTAATCACACAGAATTACACATACACACAATTAAATCACATAATTAAATCATAACTTGATTACAAATTACGTCATAAAGGAAAACGTTCCTAGCGGGCGGAACAGATATGACAGCTTGTTACACAAAAGAAAGGGTCTGGGTTTGAGTGAAAGAGCGGGAAGACTGAGGAACAAAAGGGAGAAGCTGTGCTATCGTAAATGTAGTATCTTATGCATTCTAAATTACCGCCCATTTGGAAAAGGAAAATGCAATAAATATTTACTCTGAGCTGCACTTCGGTAGATGGTGGTAGATGGAAGTGTTGCCCAAACGAGTCCTTTGAAGAATATTTCTGGTTGTCAATTGAATACGTCGTAGTGACGTCGTTGGGTGATAGACGGGATACTGTGTCTGTTCCTTCCTAACCCTTGTTGCATCCTCTGTTGCTAACTCAACGGCTAGGAAGTATCAATTCTGTAGTGAATAAGAGTTCAAAGTTCATACCATTTGCTACCAAAGCTCACGCTGATGTTGGCTTCGTTCTGTAGTTATTATCTGAACCATTCTGACATAGGATCAGGAAGTTATATTTTCGTCAAGGGCTTATATAAGAAGGGAGAGGCGTGTTTGAAAAGTTTTATAGCCCATGTCCCTTCACAGGGGCGGGCCACTAATTGAGCAGAGCCCTACCTTATGAAAACCCAAATCTCACATTTTAGAAGCTAAAATCACATTTCATCCCATCACGAATAATTTCCTATTCAAACATTTTTAAATTGAACAACAATTCCATGTGAATCCGATAACTCTGATGGGTAGACTTTCCACTGTAGAGTTTGTCATCTTATCATTGATGAGAATGTCTCAGATGACAACCAAACTGACATCATATTCATTAAGTACCACCGCATATGTTCAATTTCTTCAGATTACTAGAATATAGTTCATTTCCCCCCACCTACTGATGTTCCCAGAATCTCTGTTAACCAAGGGTTTTGCAAATGTAACCTCAGTAGGGTAGAGAGAGGAAAAGGGGAACGAGGTATTTCAGACTGTCATAAACCTACCCCCAGGCCAACATCATGACTGTATGCAAGTTTAAACACCACGGGACCATGCAGCCGTCATACCGCTCAGGAAGGAGACACGTTCTGTCTCCTAGAGATGAACGTACTTTGGTGCGAAAAGTGCAAATCAATCCCAGAACAACAGCAAAGGACCCTGTGAAGATGCTGGAGGAAAGAGGTACAAAATGATCTATATCCACTGTAAAACGAGTCCTATATTGACATAACCTGAAAGGCCACTCAGCAAGGATGAAGCCACTGCTTTAAAACCGCCATAAAAAAGCCAGACTACGTTTTGCAACTGCACATGGGGACAAAGATTGTACTTTTTGGAGAAATGTCCTCTGGTCTGATGAAACAAAAATAGAACTGTTTGGCCATAATGACCATCGTTATGTTTGGAGGAAAAATGTGGAGGCTTGCAAGCCGAAAAACACCATCCCAACCGTGAAGCACGGGGGTGGCAGCATCATGTTGTGGGGGTGGTTTTCTGCAGGAGGGACTGGTGCACTTCACAAAATAGATGGCGTCATGATGGAGGAAAATTATGTGGATATATTGAAGCAACATCTCAAGACATCAGTCAGGAAGTTAAAGCTTGGTTGCAAATGGGTCTTCCAAATGGACAATGACCCCAAGCACACTTGTGGCAAAATGGCTTAAGGACAAGGTATTGGAGTGGCCATCACAAAGCCCTGACCTCAATCCTCAATCCAATATAACTGAAAAGGCGTGTGCGAGCAAGGAGGCCTACCAACCTGACTCAGTTACACCAGCTCTGTCAGGAGGAATTGTCCAAAATTCACACAACTTACTGTGTGAAGCTTGTGGAAGGCCTTCCAAAACATTTGACCCAAGTTAAACAATGTAAAGGCAATGCACCCAAATACTAATTGATTGTATGTAAACTTCTGACCCACTGGGAATTATTCTGACATAAACACATTCTTAAAATTAAGTGGTGATCCTAACTGACCTAAAACAGGGAATTTTTATGAGGATTAAATGTCAGAAATGATGAAAAACTGAGTTTAAATGTATTTGGCTAATGTTTATATTAACTTCCGACTTCAACTGTACATTTGTGCAACGATTGTGCCTTTTTCACGATTGTGCATTTGTTAAATCATTACCCATTTGGTGAAGTTGAAGTAGGCTCTAATTCAATGATAAATTAACAGGCACCGCAATGATTATACGCAACGCAGGACAAGCTAGTTAACTACATATGGTTGATGATTGTTTTTTTTATTTATAAGATATACGTTTAATGCTAGCTAGCAACTTACCATGGCTCCTTGCAGCCACAATGTCTTTCTGATGCTGCACTCGATTAACAGGTGGTCAGCCTGCTACACATTCTCCTCGTTGATTGCAATGTAATCGGCCATAATCGGCATCCAAAAAGCCTGATTACCGATTTGTTATGAACAATTGAAATCAGCCCTAATTAATCGGCCACACCACATTAATTAAACCGACAACAACAGCTGAATTGCTATTTGTGTAACTCTTGCCGTCTGTCTCTTCAAGATTTGCAACCCTGTTTTAATATTACAATTTCGATCTCCAGCTGTCCCATAGTAATGACGTTGTCGGGATGACACAGACAGGCAGCTTTTCTCAGTCGGTCGAAATCATGAATCATCATTTGTATGGATGTATACAAAGAACTATCAATAGAAAACAGGTAAAACTAAATTAAGTGCAATTAGTTTGAAGTCTTTCCAGCTTCAATTTGATATGATTGTGTTGGCTGTGTTGGCTAGCTCTCGAAGAACAGTGTCCTGACGAGAGAGCACATTTTTTTATGCTCATTGTAATGGATGTATCCAAATAAATGTCACTAGAAAACAGCTTAAGCAAATGCAGCTACGTTGTTATTCTGGCTGCACTGTTTGTGACTGTAAGTTAGCCATAGTTGGCTGGCTAGCTAGCTAGCAAGGAATAAGAACGTTGCCAGCCAATATGGCAATGGAACATTAGGAACGAACGACTAGGTCGCATGCATAGATACAGAACAAAAAGACTGAGACTGGGTCGCCTCTCTGGCACCCAAACAACCAGCCGGCTTGGGTAGCAACCCTAGCTCACACCCTCTTAAGTTTTAGCCCCACTCATCTCCTTGCGTTCAGAGCGCACACTTGACGCTCTGGCCGATGATTTGTTTACCTCTGGATAACATGAAAATATCCTAACCAGCTCTGCTGGCAACAATTACATTATGCTTTTTTGCCGACGTGTTCTGACACATTCTTTTTTAAAATGTTTTTTTTTGTTTTCTCCCCTTTTTCTCCCCAATTTAGTGGTATCCAATTGGTAGTTACAGCGAAGGTCGTGAGCCGTGCGTCCTCCAAAACACAACCCGACCAAGCCGCACTGCTTCTTGACACAATGCCCACTTAACCCGGAAGCCAGCCGCACCAATGTGTCGGAGGAAACGCTGTACACTCGGCGACCATGTCGGCGTGCACGGCGCCCAGCCCGCCACAGGAGTCGCTAGTGCGCGATGGGACAAGGACATCCCTGCCGGCCAAACCCTCCCCTAACCCGGGCGATGCTGGGCCAATTGTGCGCCGCCCTATGGGTCTCCCGGTCTCGGCCGGCTGCGACAGAGCCTGGTTTTGAATCCAGAATCTTTAGTGGCACAGCTAGCACTGCAATGCAGTGCCTTACATCCCTGCGTCACTGGGAAAGGCCCCCCTCACTGGCCATATTCAACAGTTGTACACTTTAGCTTAAGACATGTAGCTAGTTAGCCTAGCTAGCTAAACAACATGTAGGATCGCACACGTCACGTTAGCTAACGAGCCAGCCACCTAACGTTAGTTAGAGAGCCAGCCAGCTAACGCTAGCTAACAGTACTCTTTAGCTTGAAATTAAACCCCTTTCTGTTAAAATTAGAAATGTATAATATCAGAAAATGTAGCTAGCTAGCCTAGCTTACCCGAATACATAATCATACATGATGGACACGTCTCCCTGTCAGGAATGCCATGGCATGTGGTTGCCATTAGTTTGAAGATGTAATCCGGAGACAGGTGTCTTCTCCATCTCTTTAGCTATTATACTCTAATTCCACTGCTTTCAAAACTTGATCCTCCAGAAAGTGGAGAGCAACACTTATGCAGCTACATTTTTTTTTTTTTTTATAGCCGCGTTCGACAGGATTACCAACACAGACTGACCAGCTCAATAGACAAAAGCCTTCTTTTGAAAATGTTATCATATTTATCTTTGTGTAGCATAAAGATGAATCAATCAATGTACATGCAAAAAAACACATTAAAAATAAGTATTTTAAATAAATCTATCTGCAGTAGAGCATGCTGGGAAATATGATGGGCATAGTTTTAAATTGATGTGTATGAGTTTCAGGCCCCTATGTTAGGGTACAGCTAAGCCCACAGTGTGACCGTGGGGCGATGAATCACTGTTTGCCAGAACAGGGTTTCTGAAACCCTGGGTGCACGTTATCACATTATTATGAAACTGCAAATGTGATTTTCACATGTAAATGTTTTTCACATGTAAAATTACAATTTCTCATGTAAAATTGCAATTCCACATGTAAAAGTGAGATTTTCACATGGTGTTTTCTTACATGTGAACCTGCAAATTAGACTTTTACGTGATTACATTTCACATGTGAACGTGCAATTCCTCATGTGAATGTTTTTCACCTGTGAAAGTGCATATCACCTGTTGAAAACATGATATTCTCCTCATGTGAGAATGTGATGTTAACATGTGAACTCTTAAGTTTAAGTTGTGAAAATATGGTTTCACGTTTACATGTGAAACTGCATATTCGATTCAAAACATTTTTTGTAAGGTATGTGTGTGTGTGTCGGGGAGTTTGAGACCGCAGGGGAATAAGCTCTTATGTCTCACACACACACACACACACACACACACACACACACACACACACACACACACACACACACACACACCAGTTTTCTGGCCATACAAAACGTAAACTCAGCAACATGACGTAGATGCAGAACGTAAAGAGCATATTTGGTCAATTTCCGCTAAGAACATTGAATCGAACCAGATACTGTGGGAGAGCTAAGTCTTCCATCTTACTCATCTCACCATCTGTGGTGCTGCTCGTGGCAACGCCATTATGCTTAGTCTACCTTTAAGTTGTTATTGTGCTGGGCCCTGAGCCTATTAAGGGCTCTCTACGATTGAAAGGGAGGCTTTTTGTCTGGGGACTGAATAGCCATTACAGTCATGGTTCACATTAAAGAAAGAACTCAGCTCTGCATCTCTTTACACAGTTCTGACTTACTACTTTCTCTCTGTACAACTCAACATGTTCTCTGTCTGCACCATACCATTTGTATGGTGCTTATATAACAGCAAGAGATTGTGAGGCTGCAATATGTTTAAACAGTATGTTCTGACAGCGCTCCAGACTGCGGCCATTTACTCTCATTTTTCAAACCTTTGCAAGCTTCTCATTCTACATGGTCACCTCACTCAAAACGTCATATTTTTTCAGAGGATAATACCATGATTTAGTCCAACAGTAAAGTACATGACCCTCATCGTGATTCCTGTACTGAAAGTCTCCCTGCCTCTGTACCTGTTTCTCTGGGGCCTGCTGCTGTGTCGAGCTCGACAGGAAAAAAGCTCCGGAAGGAAAGAAAGTGTTTGATTGCGTGACGTTTAAAAATCCAATTGTGAGGAAAACACAGCTGTCACGAAGAGAGGAGGTTCTCAGCTTTCTGTTGGCAGCTATAATTTATTTCTCAACTTTCTCAACAATTTCAATAGCAACTATTTTAAAAACCAAGATATTTGATATGTCTTTGAGATGCGGAGTGTGCATAATGTGAAATTGCAATTGCATAGGCCTCATTGAGCGGTAGGCTACAACTGCAACATCTTTCTGGACATAACATTTACTGTTAGATTAGCACATGATTACTAGCAACGAGTGTCATATTTACACTCTTAAAAAGTGCTGAGTTAAAAACAACCCAGCGCTGGGTAAATAGGACAGAACACATGTTGGGTCACTTAGATTTGTCTAGTTTTTCTTTTATTGGAGGCGTGGCTCACTAGGGGTGTGGCTTTCAGATAGGTATTTTTGGCCACCCGCGAGAGTAAATGTCACCCCAGTTCGTCTGTTTTGTTGTAATGTCACCACTTGTTGAAAGTCATAAACAGAAAATCTGATGATATTTGGGTGAAACCACAGCTAAGTATGATAAATTACAGTTGCTTCTAAACTGACAAAGCTTGATCAAGAAGTTAGTGCTCCCATGATTATTAAGGGAATAGGTGACGTCACCCTAACGCCCCTTTTTAATACACGAATGGTAACATGATATTCTCTATCCTAATTGAAATAAGCACCGCCTTGTAACCGGCATCGGAGAAGGTGTGGTTTATATCGCTAATCTACTGTTGCCAAATTGTGACTGTAGGGCGTCAGCAATTATAATTACGTTGTGTGTCACCATATTTGCTTGAGATGATTTGCAACATTGCTCACTGCATCCACGTTTCTTGACGTAGGCATTTCAAAGAGCTGTCAGTCAAGGCAAGCTCATGAATATAGACTCCCTGCCCACTCAGTCTTTCCAACTTCCTGGTAGTTAGCCATGAGAGAAAGAGTACTTTTTCTCCGATCTTTAGCATTTCTATCCTCATTATGATTTAGTCACTCAATGAATCCCAATGTTGGGATAGTAACCCCCTTTGTTCTAATATTTAAATAGTCATGTCATTACATTTATATTAAAACATGTAATGCGCAAAAAATATATATTTTTAAACTTTGCAGTCTACACACCCTTTGGATTCGAATAGAATGATAGAATACTGCTGTAGATGTCATTTTCAAGGGAAAGCTCATTCTCTCACATTTCAAACAAACTGCTAAAAAACAAATGACAATTACAAGTGAACTTTTTAAAGAGCACAACCTCTTTTAATAGGACAGCACATTGATGTCAATAGGAATAACACGCATTGTTGTCGTCCACTCTCACTATCAAAAACGATTAGCACTCAACACTACAAAAGAATCCTAGAGTATTTCAATTGTAGTGAATTTGACAATAGGACAATATTCAGAAAGTATTACAAATCCCACACAACGTAGGCTATTTGATTGACAACGATTCTTACTTCTGTAAACTATTCAGAGGCTATTTCAGATTGTAAGTAACCTCTCTCAATAAGATTAAGTACAGACCAGGCCTGACACAAAATATAGAAATGGTAGCCTACTTTGACCAACATTCAGTGAATGCAACAAGTATTAGATTGGTAAAGAGAGAAGATACAAAACACAACAACTGTTCAGAGACAATACAAGATCTGTAGGACAAATTCATATTTCACCCTGTCATTTTTAGTGTTTGCATTTAGCCTACAACATCTGGAAGCGTGGCCCCATCCTGCATCCTGCAAAGTGGACTCTGAGCACCCAAAGGAGTTTTTTTACACATCTCTCCTCTTTGCCCTGCGTCCACTCCAGATGCACACCATTCAAACTTCACCTGCTTTCAGATCAGTTACAGGGTCCACATGCCCTGATGCCACAGTCTTGTCTCCCTCTTCCTGCTACTGTAGCCACGTCACAAAGTGAATGCACAAGCTGCATTTTGAAGGCCTTCAGGGGCCCGTGCCTGTGGTTTCTGGGAAGGGGCGTTTACAAGGTCCCCCACAGAATGTATGCATTTATAATGGAAATGTTGCGCATTCCCCAATACACATACAGCCACCATTTTCTGCCTGTGCATCCAACAATGTAATAGCTCCTCAGTTGGTCAAGAGGATCAATCCTGCCCGTTTTCTTGTTGTCATCCTTTACAAGCTCTCCAAAACCCCTGCAACTGTTACTTTAGGCCCAGGTTGTGTGGTACAAGGGGGAATGGTGGGACTAGGAGCAGACACACTCAGGTGTGCTCTCCCTCTTCCTCCTCCTATCCCTTTTCTTCGTCCTGTCCGTCCTCTTCTCCCTCCTCCTCTCCCTCTGCTTCGCCCTCTGTCCTCTTCTTCCTCCTCTCCCCCTTCCCTCCATGTTCTTCTCGTCTCCTTCACTCTTACTCCACTCCTCCCTCCTCGCTCTCTTCTCTAACTCCTCTTCCTCCCTACCTTCTGCTGCTGCACCTTGACTCTCCACATCACTTCCACTGACCAGGAACAGAGTAACAGAGGGAGAGGAGCAACAAATAGTATACAATTGGTGTTCAGGAACATAATCTCTCCCTCTCACACGGTCTCTCTCCCTCTTTCTCAACCATACACGTACACTCTTCCTAATAAGATTCCACACACAGTCTCTCGCTCCGTCTCTTTCTCTCTTTCTCTCTCTGGGTCTCTCGTTCTTGCACTCACACTCCTCCAATCAACTCTTGCTTTCTTGCCTGACAGACTAACTACAGAGTTCTCCAAAGTTAGCTGATTAGTAACCAAGCCTTGACAGTTTCCAAATGAATTGCATCGGTAGAAATGGGATAATAACCCCAAAACCCAACTGAGTGACTTAACTGGCTGGGTCAAAATTGTTCGGACCAATATTGTTTTTATCCCAGTATTTTTTTTTGCGTTAGCGCTCTGGCTAATGTGTTTTGAGTTTTCACTTACTCAAGTGGTGAATTAGCCCCAAATAAATTAGCCTATGATATAGTGCACATAAAGATGCAACAAATTAATCTCTATTAAACAAAATAAAATAAAAATCTGGAGACTTATTGCAGTAAAATATAACAAAAATAGCCTGATTGTCATGTATGTTGGGTTGACAATCACTGGATTAGGTTGAACATTGAAATATTTAGAATGAAAAATATATTTAGTTGAATACCATTTCAGTAGTCTGTTACACTTTTGAATAAAGCACTCTGAATTATTTTACAAGATGCTGACATGGGAATGAACAACTTGGTTTGACAAATTCATGGGCTGGTGCCACTAATACCACCAGGGGGAGCCCTGTTTTAATGCTATGCATGTAACAGTTGTCTGATAGAGAGATATTCATTCAATAGAGAATACCAGATGGGAGTGGGAGAAGTAAGGAGATGAGTGTATATCACTGCTGTAAACTGCTGCTCACGTCCCACTGTTTAAAGAGAAAGGGAGAGATAGAGAGGAGGCAGGGGCCATTACGTAACGTGACAGAGGAAAGCCAGGATGGGTGGAGCACAGATGGGGGAGGAGAAAGGGGCGGGACCGAGGGTTACTATTATAAGGGGAGAGAGAAATAGACTGCTGACACAGACCACAAGCCAGTGTTGTCCAAATTTCAGAGGAGTAACCCTACTGTCCCTCCAGTCTGTCCCGCTACAGAGAACTGGACCAATATCAAAACACACCTGTGACAAATATGTGGGTGGGAAGTGTGTGTAGGAGGGGTGAGTCGGGTAAAGCTGGAGATGGAACATGTGGCGCAGCGGTCTAAGGCACTGCTAGAGGCGTCACTACAGACCCTGGTTTGATTCCAGGCTGTATCACAGCGGTCTAAGGCACTGCTAGAGGCGTCACTACAGACCCTGGTTTGATTCCAGGCTGTATCACAGCGGTCTAGGGCACTGCTAGAGACGTCACTACAGACCCTGGTTTGATTCCAGGCTGTATCACAGCGGTCTAAGGCACTGCTAGAGGCGTCACTACAGACCCTGGTTTGATTCCAGGCTGTATCACAGCGGTCTAGTGCACTGCTAGAGGCGTCACTACAGACCCTGGTTTGATTCCAGGCTGTATCACAGCGGTCTAAGGCACTGCTAGAGGCGTCACTACAGACCCTGGTTTGATTCCAGGCTGTATCACAGCGGTCTAGTGCACTGCTAGAGGCGTCACTACAGACCCTGGTTTGATTCCAGGCTGTATCACAGCGGTCTAAGGCACTGCTAGAGGCGTCACTACAGACCCTGGTTTGATTCCAGGCTGTATCACAGCGGTCTAGGGCACTGCTAGAGGCGTCATTACAGACCCTGGTTTTATTCCAGGCTGTATCACAGCGGTCTAGGGCACTGCTAGAGGCGTCACATCAAACCCTGGTTTGATTCCAGGCTGTATCACAGCGGTCTAGGGCACTGCTAGAGGCGTCACTACAGACCCTGGTTTGATTCCAGGCTGTATCACAGCGGTCTAGGGCACTGCTAGAGGCGTCACATCAAACCCTGGTTTGATTCCAGGCTGTATCACAACCGGCCGTGATTGGGAGTCCCATAGGGTGGTGCACAATTAGCCCAGCGTGGTCCAGGTTAGGTTCGGGGTAGGCTGTCATTGTAAATCAGAATTTGTTCTTAACTGACTTGCCTGGTTAAAGGTTTTATTAGTAAATAAAAGGCTCTGCCCAGGGCAGTGTTACTGTGTGTTCTCTATGGACAAGGTGATGTTGTTCACCCCCTTTCCTCACACAGCCAAGGTCACAAGAGATTTCATGTCAGTCTGAACAAGAGGCTGCAGCACAGCCAAGGTCACAAGAGATTTCATGTCAGTCTGAACAAGAGGCTGTATGTAGCACTGCCAAGGTCACAAGAGATTTCATGTCAGTCTGAACAAGAGGCTGCAGCACAGCCAAGGTCACAAGAGATTTCATGTCAGTCTGAACAAGAGGCTGTATGTAGCACTGCCAAGGTCACAAGAGATTTCATGTCAGTCTGAACAAGAGGCTGCAGCACAGCCAAGGTCACAAGACATTTCATGTCAGTCTGAACAAGAGGCTGCAGCACAGCCAAGGGAGGATAGACACAATCACTGAATCCAGTAGTTTCATGACAGAGTTTCATGTTAAGTACCCACGTTGTGGATCGGACGAAATGACGGATGGATAGATAGATGGATGCTATTTATAAAGCCTATTTATATCAGTGTGATTTGTGATCATGGAGCATCATTGACTCCGTGTCCAGTGTCTGTGTAAGCCCACTGTGTTAACCCACTGTGTTAACCCACTGTGTAAACCCACTGTGTAAACCCACTGTGTTAACCCACTGTGTTAACCCACTGTGTAAGCCCACTGTGTAAGCCCACTGTGTAAACCCACTGTGTAAGCCCACTGTGTTAACCCACTGTGTTAACCCACTGTGTAAACCCACTGTGTCAGCCCACTGTGTCAGCCCACTGTGTCAGCCCACTGTGTCAGCCCACTGTGTCAGCCCACTGTGTCAGCCCACTGTGTCAGCCCACTGTGTCAGCCCACTGTGTCAGCCCACTGTGTAAGCCCCTTATAGATAAGCCAAAGAAAGGCTAAGTTACTAAAACAACATTCTGGTCAACTTCTGGTAATAGCACCTGGGTTTCCTGGATGATACACACACATTTTATTTTAGATGTGAATAAATCTACTTTCAGTAGATGTCTTAAATGATCCTCAGTTAATTTGGAACTCATAAAAAATGGAGAGTAGAATGTCTGCCTTGTTGTATATCCTAATCCACAAGTGACATTGTTTCAATCCCTGTTGAATGTTCATCAGATTATACACACACATCTGATAGTACCTCATGTGTGTATATGAATGTGACTGTATGTGTGACCTTGTGAGTGTGTTTTATTATCTCTGTGGATTGGTTTTATAAGTAGCTCGGCTGCTAGTCATGTGTAGATGTGTGTATATGAATGTGACTGTATGTGTGACCTTGTGAGTGTGTTTATTATCTCTGTGGATTGGTTTTATAAGTAGCTCGGCTGCTAGTCATGTGTAGATGTGTGTATATGAATGTGACTGTATGTGTGACCTTGTGAGTGTGTTTATTATCTCTGTGGATTGGTTTTATAAGTAGCTCGGCTGCTAGTCATGTGTAGATGTGTGTATATGAATGTGACTGTATGTGTGACCTTGTGAGTGTGTTTATTATCTCTGTGGATTGGTTTTATAAGTAGCTCGGCTGCTAGTCATGTGTAGATGTGTGTATATGAATGTGACTGTATGTGTGACCTTGTGAGTGTGTTTATTATCTCTGTGGATTGGTTTTATAAGTAGCTCGGCTGCTAGTCATGTGTAGGCCATCTGTATTTTTCTGTTCTCTTGTGTAAGCATTGATATAAAGTTATCTGATGAACAACAGTAGGTTGACCATAGAGGGAGTTGCACTGAAGGGTAAAGTCTCACACACACACACACACACACCACACAACATATTTTCAGATGTTTGACTTGGTCAAACACGAGGTTTGCCTGAGCAACAGCGAAAAAAAGTCTCTGTTGCCCTCTACTCTTCTCTGTGTTGTTGTTTTGGTCTGTTATAAAGAGGGAGTGTTAGATGCATTCCTTTCAGATCTGCATCCCATCCAGTACGGTTTCTCTCTCATGTTTGGAAACCAGTTAGAAGAGAGACGCAGGAGAAGTTTTGGTTGTGTGTTTACTTAAGGCAGACATTTTGGTGGCGTGTTTGTGGTGGAGCTTTGCCAGGGTTTAGGGCTTGGCTGAGAGCAC